>NW_007379018.1:0-4091 GCF_000475195.1 Diaphorina citri
AAAAAAAAAAAAAAAAAAAAAAGAACTGGTCTGAAATGAAATGAAATACTTTTACTAATTTACTATTTACTTTACCACTTTACCAGCTTTACCATTACCTGCTTTTTAACTTTTTTCAGTTTCTCTCTATTTTTTTTTACATACCTATCGCATTTTCCTTCATTTTAATGGAATAAATCTTCCATGGATCACAGACAGACTGTTTGCCAATTTTAAAATCGAACCAGGAATTCACAAGTTGAGCAAACACCTACAGAGGTAACTACTGTAACTAGGTAGGTAAGTGACTGGTACCTACATTCACAGATCTATGAGCTACGGTAAATTTAACAGCTGCTAGCTGCTAGCTTACTTGTCACTTGTCATAAGTGGTAAGTTTTGCTGCAGGGAGATAACTCTCTTCCTTTCAACCTGTTTCTCAATAACTAAACCTCAGATTGGAGAGGGCTGTCTTGCTTCAAGAAGAGTGTTCTTTAGTAGGTGTTTTGTTTTACTTGCTACATATTTAAAAGTATCTCAACACCAAGTCTGCACTTGTTCTATTCTATGAAGAGTTAAATACCTAGATAGGTATTTCAGTAAAAATCAATATGTGGCAAAAAAAGCTCCTAGGGGCATAGGAGTAGAAGGTTGTTGAACCAATGCCCCTAGTAATTGAAGGAGCTATTTTTAAATCAAGACTCAGTAGCAATTGCAGAATTTAGGGGACATTATTTCAAGAAGGACATTATTTGTAAAAGTTACTGATTGAAGAAAAGTATCCATGTATTAAAGTTTGGTTTAATTTTTACAGAATAAGCCATCACCATGGATTTATTAGCGGAGGCAGAGAAGTACACGGTGGACAGTAATGAAGTGGTGGAGTTCAAGATGGGTGAGTGAGCTTTCTACTTGAAATCCTAACTTTGTGGCTCTTAGCTATTTCTTTGAGCCCTAGATATTCTTACGTACTAGTTCATGTAAAAGTGTCAAACATTGTTAACATCAACCTTTGAAAAATTAAAATGAAATTGTCTAAATTGAATCTTAATGAATGTGCTTTGCTTTTATTATAACAACAAAATTAATTTTGCAAGCACCAAATTTTTAGTATCTTTCTCATTTTTATCAATTTTGTCCTTTTGTTTTCAGTGAAAAGAGTGTCGGATTTAGAAGATGATTCATGTTCCTTCAAACCAGAAATGTCTCATCAGATATTTGGACAGCAGTAAGTACATTGTCACCTTTGTAATTTTATAATTAATGGGTGGTTGTTGTTTTTCAATTAATAATATTTAGTAAGATTGTTTTTGATAGGAGTATGACCATTGTAGGAGCTTTGGGTCAATCAAACCTATGACCAAGTGCTTATTTAAAGCAAACACACTCACTACCATTTGCTCTGTTATTTCTCAGAATAATTCTGTAATTTTAATAATTTTCATTTCAATTTATTTTTCTTTCTTACAGAGAAACAATATTTGGATACTTGGATCTGAAAATCAAGCTGTATTTTACCCCAGGAAGATTATTTGACTATGTCAACATTGAGTACACAGACAAGATAGATCCAGATCAATTTAACGGAGTCAAGGTGAGTCTTTGCCTTAAAAGAACAAAGATATGATAATGAAATTAAATTTATTTATGGTACATTGTTTTGAATATAACATTGGAAGTGTCGAGGAAGATACAGGAGAGGAGACTGTAGTGGTATGAACATGTTGAAAAAAGAGATGACATGAGCTACATAGGGAAAAGAGTTGAGAGAATGAAAGTGAGGGGGAGAAAAGGGCGAGGTAGACCAAAGGAAAGGTGGAAAGATTGCGTGAATTATGACCTACGTGAGAAAAAATTATCAGGACATGAGGTACACAATAGGGCTGCCTGGAAGAGCCTAACACAAAACACCTATCCTATTTTTAAATAGGTACCTAGGCTAGGAAGAAGAAGAAGAAAGGCTAGGAAGAAGAAGAAGAAGATTATTTGGCAAATGAGATAATGAAATTTACATAAGAACACAATACCTGGTTTCATCAACCTCAGTGGTGTAGTGGTTAGCATGGTGAGCTTTGGATCTGGAGGTTGGTGGTTTGAGTCCAAGTCAAGTCATGAAATCAAGAGTATCAAGTGGGGAAAATTTGTGACACATAGTTATGCTTGATACAATTAAAATTCCTTTACAATTCCTGCACTCATATTTTTTGTTCCTCATTTTCAGCCCGATGACATTATGGAGGCATTGAAGAAATTGTACACCTTTGATATGAACACTTCACTGGATAAGTTTGTCACTTCACTTGATAAAGAACCACACTTCAAACCCAGTGGAGAACTGTTCCATAGCTTCAAACATACAACAGGTAAGTAATACAGTTATGTACCAAAATTGTAGAAAAATATTGGGACGCGCATAGGAAAATGGCCTAATGGTCAATGTTCCGACATTTAACAACAACAAACAAACAACAACATGTACCAAAGTCTTTTAGAATTTACCTTTTTAGTGAGGTCTAAAAGAAATAGCACAAAGCCATTCAGTTCTTTAATTTTCAAATATTTGACATGAAAATATAAAATAAAATTTATTTAATAAATGTTGCATTGTTGCACCTATTCATAAAATGAAATGCTTGTTCCATGAATGGGGAATTATTTCAACAATACCTATGATATTTGAACCTAATTTAATTAATAACAATTAAGTATAACCCATGTGGCCTACTAACAGTGTTCCCTTTACTTAATGTAGGTATGTTATTTCTAGGTAGGTATGATATTTAGCTCATAATTTTTTTCTCAACATAACATAACTATGTTGAGAAAGAGAGAAAAAAAAGATCACTCATTCATTCTAATCTGTGTTTTTATTACAGTTAGTACTTCTGGAAGTTCTAGTGAAAAAACATACGAATTATACAGTGTGGATCAGGTAGATCCTGATATGGTATCCTATTTATCCAGAGTTCAGCCATTCCTACTCTGGTATATCGACTGTGCCTGCTTTGTGGATACGGATGATGAACGTTGGTCCTATTTCTTCCTGTAAGTTAGACCCCAACAAACACATTTAATCCGTTTCTATCCATCGTTTGTTGTTTTTCCTCTACAACTTCCTGAAAACGGCTACATTCTCTGTGTCGTATAATATCTCTTGGTAGCACTGTCACACTGTTTTGACTTGGCGGGGCCGAGTGCTACCGCGCTCCTTAATATCTCAAAAACCTCTTCTTCAGTAACCTCCTTGGTCGAGTACGGGTATCACACTAAGCTTGCACATTGGAGGTCCCGGTTTCGATTCCCGGCGGGGTTGAAGTTTTTTTTCGGTTCTGTGCGTTTGTCTTTGTCACAAAATGGAGGGTAAAACCACCTCTAGAAAAGTCCATTAAAACCCATTGCAGTTTTACAGTGACTTTGAACGTCTACCAAAAAAACAGACATTTTTTTTCACATTATCATTATCATTTTTTCCCTCTTTCTTTTCCCGTCCTCAGATATGAAAAATACCAGAATGACAGTCAGGAAACATGCTATGGACTGGCCGGCTATGCTACCGTGTACAAATATTACACCACACCCTTCTCCCTGCCGCCTAAATGGAGACCTAGGATTAGTCAGGTGTTCGTATTGCCACCCTATCAGAGATCAGGCCTGGGACCTCGCCTGTATGATGCGATCTGTCGGCGATATGTACAAGACAAGGATGTTGTTAGTATAACAGGTAAATGACGCTATCTGTCGACGATATGTACAAGACAAGGATGTTGTTAGTATAACAGGTAAATGACGCTATCTGTCGCATCACACTTCGTACTTTGTCGAGAGTAGATGTTTTATTGTAACGGTTGTTTCCTTGTCAAAGAACAGAGGCAAACCTTTTTTTTTTACACCAGGCAAACATCACTCTTTCCCGTACTGTGAGAGAGTAAATTTAATCGTAACGGTTGTCCTGTAAGCCTTTTTTCTTTAGCCTACTTTGAGGCTTGGTTGACACTAGGTCCGAGAAATGCGACAATATTGATTGTTGTAGGAACAGAACTCTGTGATAGCGGCTGTCTAGCGCCAGTAAATTGGACAATATGATTCGTTGTAGGAACAGAACATGTATAGCG
>NW_007379018.1:4676-23063 GCF_000475195.1 Diaphorina citri
AATGAGTGAATGGATCTTGATTTTATAATATAAGATTTGAAGAGGTTTGACAGAGGGAACTGTAACTGCTAAGGCCTCATCGTCCCGAAATTGAAGACAGGATAAGAAAAAGTTTGCCGCTCCGAAAACGAATCTTATCTGTTTGGGATAAAATCCACCCCGGGCAGGAATCGAACCCGCGACCTAGCGCTTACAAAGCAGACGAGCTAACCTCCAAGGCAACTAGCTTGATGGCCTTTCTTTCTTTCTTTACGTTCTATCACTTTTTACTTTCCTTTTTTTTAATGTCCAAAATGTGATCTTTCAGGAGGACAACAAGTAGGTAAATTTTTCAGAACACATGTAGGTATGTAGGGATATCTAGAACTAGCGTGTTACACAAGGTCGTGTGTACCTACCTACCTACTAAAATCCCCTCGTGTGTGATTCTTTTCTTGTTTGAAATATTTTCAAGTCCAATACCTCTATAACTTATTTGTCTTGTTTTTACTTTCTATTACTACAGTATAGCAAGCTATACTAGTTCGTTTACCCTTTTTTCTCAACTTTTACGTCTTCTTCAAAAAGTTTTTCTTCAATTATTAATTTTCTTTTCTTTACTTTGACGTTTGTAACTTTAATTCATTAGTAATTTTTCCCACGTGCCCGATATCTTTCCGAAAACGATAAGTGACTTCAATACGAGCGAAGTTACTTCGTTGCTTTCCAAGATTTTTTCAAGAGGTTTGATAGAGGGAACTGTAACTGCTAAAGTCTTATCGTCCCGAAATCGAAGAGAGAAGGAATACAGGAGAGGAGAAAGCCAGCCGTTTCGAGAACGAACCTTATCTATTCAGGATAAAATCCACCCCGGGCAGGGAGATTTTTTCAAGAGGTTCGATAGAGGGAACTGTAATTGCCAGGGTCTTATCGTCCCGAAAGCGAAGAGAGAAGGAATACAGGAGAGGAGAAAGCCAGCCGTTTCGAGAACGAACCTTATCTATTCAGGATAAAATCCACCCCGGGCAGGAATCGAACCTGTGACCTAGCGCTTACAAGGCAGACGCGCTACCCTCCAAGCTATAACCAGGCTGGCAAAGGTACTTCGATGCCCTCAAAAATTAGTTACCTACATCCAATAAAGAAAGTATTAGGTGATACAGCGAACAATAGAAAATTGAAATCTCATATGAGATATCTTAATATCTTATTACTACAATACCTACCTGGTAGGTACATACTTTGTATTGGCTAATTTATCATTTCAAAAATTACCCATCATTGATTATTTTTTATTATGTATCTATATCTATTTCTAGAAACCTGTAAAAAGAAAATTGTGTATGTTAATAAAATTATAATTTACCTACCTAGTTATTAAGGCAAAAAATAATAATAATAAAAAAAAATATAGAATAATATTTATTTATGAATTCATTATCCCTAATAAAAATTGTGGATTTTCTTTTCTTTTGATGTAGGAGTTGATTTAGCTTCGTAGGCATCTAGGTATGTGCCTACCAACTTACTACATACTACATAGGTGTGTACCTAGGTACCTACCTAGCAATGAGTAGTGTCAATCATATTAGATCAGTTGCGCTTACTTGGGTGATGTTTCAAAGTCATAGAGCAGGAAAAATGAGGACCAACGGAATTTTTCTTTTTCTTCTGTACCTAATGTTCCGTAAATATTAAATTCAATTCATTCAAATAATGTGACATAAGCATTTATCAATAGACCCCTATATTATTCTCCCTTTGAACTTGAAAAAATAAATAAACAATAATATAAAATACCTAAATAAAAACATATAATAATAAATAAATAAAAACTAATGCGTTTGCAAAGGTCAATCATCTGGAAGTATTGAGACATCCGTATCGACATTATCGACCTTTGAAGTTTGAAGTCTGGATGTTATGGTGAATAACATTTGACATAGAACATACATTATTTATGAAATGAACTTTTGGAAAATACATTCCGTTACCTATCTGGATGCACCGAAAATAATAAATTATGATCGTAAATTTCAATAATTCAAAGTTAGATTAGGATCGTTCTCGGAACTGCTGACTTTCGCCGAGCGACATTAGGCCTTCAAGTTGTTGAAATAACCTCTTCTTTATTTCTTCTCCTCTTTTTCGTCTTTATTCTTTTTCTCCTCTTCCTTCTTTAAACTTTTTGTCCCCCTCTCTTTCCTCATCTTGTTCTTCTTTCTTTTCACACGGCGTCGTGTCGGTATAGGAAATCCTTTTTATTTTTTTAGAGAGAAAAAAATATCCAAACTACCATACTTGACAACGCTGCAATCATAAAACTTTGGTGTGGCGTTGGAAACTTTATTGCAAGAAATTTTGCTCGTCCTCTTCCCCCTCTTCTCTTTCTCTTCTTTCTCCTCCTCCTCGTCCTATTCTTCCTCTTTCTCTTCCTCCTCCTCCTTCTCCTCCTCTTCTTCCTTTTCCTTCCCTTCCTCCTCCTTCTTCTCTTCCTTCTTCTCCTCCTCATAATATTCTTCCTCCTCCTCCTCCTCCTCCTCCTCCTCCTCCTATTCCTCCTTCTACCCCTCATCTTCTTCCTCCTTCTCCTCCCTATTATCCTCCTCCTCCTCCTCTTCCAGATCTTAGTTAGATGCAAATGAGGCAAGTTTTGCAGTATGCGCTGCGTGTATCTAGTGTCTTCCCAGAAGATTGCAGTTGTAATCAAGAGGATGTGTCATACCAAAACGAGGGGGGTGGGTACTCGTAAGCTGTTTCATAAATATTTAGCCCCAACACACACACGCAATCCGTTTTCTTCCATCATTTGTAGTTGTCCCCCTACAACTACCTGAAAACGGCTACTTTCCCTGTCGCCTTAATCCATAACCTAACCCCTCCATCAGACCTAATCGAAAGGCCTTACTATATTTTATTTAAAAAGGATTTAACCTTATTCCGGGTCTTTTTCGTTAAATCAGTTCTTCTGACGCTCCATGCTGTTTGAAATGACCTTGAAAATTGAAGTTGTTTTTCTCAAAAGTCAATTTCCATTTTCAGGAGCCTCTTGGATAAAAGGTTTCAATTCTCATAAGAATGAAGTCCTTACCACCTTTCATCTTGTGTTATATTTTAGCTAGTATAAAAGCTTAGATAACATCTTACGCCAACACACGGATTAAATAATTTCAAAACAATCTAATATACACGTAATATTCAGTAGGTATAATATAATATATGTTTGTATATGATGTAGGTACTCGTACAAAAGATTTCTCTTTTGTGAAAAACAGGAAGATTCACTCAGATTATTTATGCGAACAGGGTATCTCAATTTCTCATTCCCTGAGATTTAAATAAGTATACTTTCCCTGTCGCGTATAATATCTCTAGTAGCGCGGTCAAACTTTCTTGACTTGGCGGGGTGGAGCGCTACCGCGCTCCTTAATTACTCTCCTCTTTTTATCTCCTTCACACTTTCTCTATATTATGCTCAAAGTACCTACACCTTGTTCATACCTACATAGGTATCTGCAATATTTAAAAATGCTCAATAATAATTATTTCCTCTCTCTCTCTCTCTCTCTCTCTCTCTCTCTCTCTCTCTCTCACTCACTCACTCACTCACTTTTTTCTTTTTATCTACCTACTTTAAAGACTTTTTCTACATTTTGCCTTCATCCTTCCTCCCTACCTAGATTTTAAATACCCGACCTTCATCAACCCTACCTAGATTTTAAAATACTCGATAGTTATTATTTTCTCTTTTTTAAAAAAAAAAAATCCAAATAATTTCCTCAATAATTCCTCTCGTTTTTTTTTTTTTTTAATTCCAAAAATATTCTGGAAAAACAATCAATGAATGAGATTATTTCATCCTTTTGTTTTTAATTTGAATTGATCCGTTTTATTTATTTAAAAAGGAAAAAAACTCGCCATTTCACTGGTTATCTTTCTCAAATTGGTCACTTTCTCAAATAAATGAGGATAAAATTCTATGCCTCGCCTGGGTTCGAACCCGCGCCCTCCTGTTTACCAGGCGATCGTCTTGAACACTACGCCACAGAGGCTTCTTCTTATTCGTGAAAGACAGAGATGTTTCATAATGATTTAATAATAATTATGATGTATTATAGTTAGGTAGAATAGTTTTAAATAATTTTATCAAAGTAATACTTAATCTATGATTTTTTAATTGGTGATTTTGAATATTAATGTAATGTGTTGTTGATGTTTATTTTTTCAAATATTTATACCTACCTTAAGATTGATTTTCCTGATTTTATTTGTTGTTACAAAGAAAGAAAAATTCTTTGGGAAAAGCGTAATGTTTACCTACCCAAAGTGTTGAAGATATTATTATGTAAGCATCTATTTTATTAGAATACCTATTAAACATTGGAAACGGGATACCGTGTCAAGCTGTCAAGTACCTATCTACTAATTAATACTAAAATAAGAAGAGAATAATATGTAAGTCTTCACTTGAATAAAAACACTAGGTACTTTATTTGTGGAAAGGAGTCAACATGTTTCAGCATCTCATGATCTCATGATGCCATCCTTAAGACTAAATTGAAAAATTGTGTGAGTAGCGAGTAGTGTTTTTAGTCTAGTGAAGACTGAAAACTTGTTTTCTTCTTATTTTAGTAGAATACCTATTGTTGTTCCCTATAAAATACCTACATAATGTAAAAGCCTAAAACTTTGAATCATGAATCTTACCCCACAATACCTACTTTTAAAAAGTTAAAAATGTAATTTATTTCACTTAAGGCAGGTATGTAGGTACACACTGTAACTAGGTAGGTAAGTGACTGGTACCTACATTCACAGATCTATGAGCTACGGTAAATTTAACAGCTGCTAGCTGCTAGCTTACTTGTCACTTGTCATAAGTGGTAAGTTTTGCTGCAGGTAGATAATACACTCTCTTCTTTTCAACCTGTTTTTCAATAACTAATAACCTCAGATTGGAGAGGGCTGTCTTGCTTCAAGAAGAGTGTTCTTTAGTAGGTGTTTTGTTTTACTTGCTACATATTTAAAAGTATCTCAACACCAAGTCTGCACTTGTTCTATTCTATGAAGAGTTAAATACCTAGATAGGTATTTCAGTAAAAATCAATATGTGGCAAAAAAAGCTCCTAGGGGCATAGGAGTAGAAGGTTGTTGAACCAATGCCCCTAGTAATTGAAGGAGCTATTTTTAAATCAAGACTCAGTAGCAATTGCAGAATTTAGGGGACATTATTTCAAGAAGGACATTATTTGTAAAAGTTACTGATTGAAGAAAAGTATCCATGTATTAAAGTTTGGTTTAATTTTTACAGAATAAGCCATCACCATGGATTTATTAGCGGAGGCAGAGAAGTACACGGTGGACAGTAATGAAGTGGTGGAGTTCAAGATGGGTGAGTGAGCTTTCTACTTGAAATCCTAACTTTGTGGCTCTTAGCTATTTCTTTGAGCCCTAGATATTCTTACGTACTAGTTCATGTAAAAGTGTCAAACATTGTTAACATCAACCTTTGAAAAATTAAAATGAAATTGTCTAAATTGAATCTTAATGAATGTGCTTTGCTTTTATTATAACAACAAAATTAATTTTGCAAGCACCAAATTTTTAGTATCTTTCTCATTTTTATCAATTTTGTCCTTTTGTTTTCAGTGAAAAGAGTGTCGGATTTAGAAGATGATTCATGTTCCTTCAAACCAGAAATGTCTCATCAGATATTTGGACAGCAGTAAGTACATTGTCACCTTTGTAATTTTATAATTAATGGGTGGTTGTTGTTTTTCAATTAATAATATTTAGTAAGATTGTTTTTGATAGGAGTATGACCATTGTAGGAGCTTTGGGTCAATCAAACCTATGACCAAGTGCTTATTTAAAGCAAACACACTCACTACCATTTGCTCTGTTATTTCTCAGAATAATTCTGTAATTTTAATAATTTTCATTTCAATTTATTTTTCTTTCTTACAGAGAAACAATATTTGGATACTTGGATCTGAAAATCAAGCTGTATTTTACCCCAGGAAGATTATTTGACTATGTCAACATTGAGTACACAGACAAGATAGATCCAGATCAATTTAACGGAGTCAAGGTGAGTCTTTGCCTTAAAAGAACAAAGATATGATAATGAAATTAAATTTATTTATGGTACATTGTTTTGAATATAACATTGGAAGTGTCGAGGAAGATACAGGAGAGGAGACTGTAGTGGTATGAACATGTTGAAAAAAGAGATGACATGAGCTACATAGGGAAAAGAGTTGAGAGAATGAAAGTGAGGGGGAGAAAAGGGCGAGGTAGACCAAAGGAAAGGTGGAAAGATTGCGTGAATTATGACCTACGTGAGAAAAAATTATCAGGACATGAGGTACACAATAGGGCTGCCTGGAAGAGCCTAACACAAAACACCTATCCTATTTTTAAATAGGTACCTAGGCTAGGAAGAAGAAGAAGAAAGGCTAGGAAGAAGAAGAAGAAGATTATTTGGCAAATGAGATAATGAAATTTACATAAGAACACAATACCTGGTTTCATCAACCTCAGTGGTGTAGTGGTTAGCATGGTGAGCTTTGGATCTGGAGGTTGGTGGTTGGAAAGGTGGAAGGATTGTGTGAATTATGACCTACGTGAGAAAAAATTATCAGGACATGAGGTACACAATAGGGCTGCCTGGTAGAGACTGACAAGAAACGCTGACCCTATTTAGATAGGAAAAGGCTAGGAAGAAGAAGATTATTTGGCAAATGAGATAGTGAAATTTATGTAAGAACACAATTCCTGCTTTCAACAACCTCAGTGGTGTAGTGGATAGCATAGTGGGCTTTGGATCTGGAGGTTGGTGGTTTGAGTCCAAGTTAAGTCATGAAATCAAGTGGGGAAAATTTGTGACAAGTAGTTATGCTTGACTCAATTGAAATTCCTTTACAATTCCTGCATTCTTTCATATTTTTTGTTCCTTATTTTCAGCCCGATGACATTATGGAGGCATTGAAGAAATTGTACACCTTTGATATGAACACTTCACTGGATAAGTTTGTCACTTCACTTGATAAAGAACCACACTTCAAACCCAGTGGAGAACTGTTCCACAGCTTCAAACATACAACAGGTAACTGAGCCTTTATGTAGAATCCACCTAGTTTGTGAGGTCTGAAAGAAACTGTAAAATATCATTCAGTTCTTTACTAGGTACATATTTTTGCTTAGTAAACAAATATTTTACTGTACAGTACCATTTAATTCTTTTTTAGGCAGGTATTTTGCCTTTATGTAGAATCCACCTAGTTTGTGAGGTCTGAAAGAAACATTGTAAAATATCATTCAGTTCTTTACTAGGTACATATTTTTGCTTAGTAAACAAATATTGTACTGTACAATACCATTTAATTCTTTACAAGGCAGGTATTTTTGTTCAGTAAACACATCTTTGACTTGTTCAATCAGAACTAAACTTACAACCTCCTACTTTCCATCTCTCAGCTTTTTTTGGATTTCCAATGGTGTAGTTTAGTTTCTTTTTCAGTGGACTTTGGATCTGTAGGTTTTTGGTTGAGGTCCAAGTTAAATCATTCAATTTATCAATTACTTTATTACTAACACTATTCTTTACACAAAAGGAATTTTTGTTTTAAAAGATGAGTGTTTTACCGCCGTTTTTTTCAAGTAATGATGCTCAACACAGTTAAAATTTATTTGTATTTCAGTTAGTACCACGGGAAATCCTAGTGAGAGAACGTACGAACTATACAGTGTGGATCAAGTAGATCCTGATATGGTATCCTATTTATCCAGAGTTCAGCCGTTCCTACTCTGGTACATTGACTGTGCTTGCTTCGTGGATACGGATGATGAACGTTGGTCCTATTTCTTCCTGTAAGTTAGACCCCAACAAACACATTTAATCCGCTTCTATTCCTGAAACTGAAAACGGCTACATTCTCTGTGTCTTATAATATCTCTTGGTAGCACTGTCACACTGTTTTGACTTGGCGGGGCCGAGTGCTACCGCGCTCCTTAATATCTCAAAAACCTCTTCAGTACAGTTATTTTTTCGGAGTTTTGACCTCAGATTTGGATTTTTCCCAACTTTATACATAAAAATCGACCATTTATTTATAATTTTTACCCATTTGCAACCTCCATTATGATGGACAAGTAGGTACCTTGATAGACAATAAAATTATTACCTATTGATTAAATCTTATTTGTTTAGATTAGAACGAGCCTTATTCGTTTAGGTTCGGGTGTTTGATTCCCGGGAATCAAACCCCCGAACTTGTACTTACAAGGCAGGCGCACTCACCTCCAAACTGCCTACTAGGAGGTAAGATTGGTAAGAATGCAAAAATAATATTTCATTATTATCAGGTAGGTAACTAATAGGTACTTGAAGTGATTGTTTTTTTTTTCAAATTTCAAAATTTCCCTCAATCACGAGAACGTTGCTTAACTTTAGTGGTCAATACAGGGCCTCAGGGCCATATTTAGGCCCCCCTCGAGCTCCCCTAACTTTGTGGCTCTTAGCTATTTCTTTGAGCCCTAGATATTCTTACGTACTAGTTCATGTAAAAGTGTCAAACATTGTTAACATCAACCTTTGAAAAATTAAAATGAAATTGTCTAAATTGAATCTTAATGAATGTGCTTTGCTTTTATTATAACAACAAAATTAATTTTGCAAGCACCAAATTTTTAGTATCTTTCTCATTTTTATCAATTTTGTCTTTTTCAAATCGATTTATCTCGGTATCTAGAAGTCGTTGAAGAAAAAGAAAAATTCCGGAATCCCTCATTTTCCCAGCTTTTTGACTTTGAGACATCACCCAAGTAAAAGCAACTGTTCTATTATGAATCGTGCTCATATTTTATGAGGCACACCTTCTCGCTTGCCAAAATGCCAGAAAAAGGTGGCGCATCTGTTTGTAAACTAAAGGTGTCGGGTTCGATTCCCACCGGGGGCAAAGATTCCCGTTTCCTGTTTTTTTCTTTTTTTTTTGTTTCAGATGATGATGAGAATGGAGAGCCTGGTAAAGTCAGCACCTGTGATTATGTGATGCATATCTTAACCTTCGTTTGGAAGTTCATTTTCGCTTTTGTGCCACCGACCAGTAAGTTCATGAATCATGTAATATATAATAATAAGAATATTATGCCCGCCATTCAAGCTCTGACTGACAGCGGTCTCCTGTCTGCCAGACAGTGAGAATGTGTGTGGAGGAAAAATGTTCGAGACCTAAGTCTGTCAGACAGTCTGACAGACCCCGGGTCTGTGAGACGGTTTTTTTCGAAGAGGTTTGATAGAGGGAACTGTAACTGCCAAGGTCTAATCGTCTCGAAAGCGAAGAGAGAAGGAACACAGGATAGGAGAAAGCCAGTCGTTCAGAGAACGAACCTTATCCGTTCAGGATAAAATCAGCTCCGTGCGGGAATCTAACCCGCGGCCCAGCGCTTACAAGCCAGACGCGGTACCCTACAAAAGCTAACTATAGGCTGGTGAGCACTACTTTAATAATATTGTTCTCTAAAATATTCATTCATATCACGCTATTCATAGATGCATACTTTAAATAACAGTTTAAAAAAAATGTTCTACTAAAGAAGAAGACTTTACATAGAAAGTGCACAAAAGGTACTTTCTTTGGACGTGTCTATGAATGTGTAGGTAGGTACATTTTCCTGTTTCTTCTTTCTTAAGGTATATTTTTCCCCTGATTCCAGGTATATGTTCGGGCTACTTGTGTTTCCTCGTGTCAATAATCTGTATAGGAGTTCTGACTGCATTCAACGATCGTTGCTTTCCAAGATTTTTTCAAGAGGTTTGATAGAGGGAACTGTAACTGCCAGGGTCTTATCGTCCCGAAAGCGAAAAGAGAAGGAATACAGGAGAGGAGAAAGCCAGCCGTTTCGAGAACGAACCTTATCTATTCAGGATAAAATCCACCCCGGGCAGGAATCGAACCTGTGACCTAGCGCTTACAAGGCAGACGCGCTACCCTCCAAGCTATAACCAGGCTGGCAAAGGTACTTCGATGCCCTCAAAAATTAGTTACCTACATCCAATAAAGAAAGTAGGTGATAAAGCGAACAATAGAAAATTGAAATCTCATCTTATTACTACAATACCTACCTGGTAGGTACTTACTTTTATGTACCTACTTTGTATTGGCTAATATCATTTCAAAAATTACCCATCATTGATTATTTTTTATTATCTATTTCTAGAAACCTGTAAAAAGAAAATTGTGTATGTTAATAAAATTATAATTTACCTCCCTAGTTATTAAGGCAAAAAAAAAAAAAAAAAAATATATATAAGACAAGGATGTTGTTAGTATAACAGGTAAGAGCTGGATCACAGTTGTCGCGAGTTTCATCCGATTTTTTTCCGAATGTCCTGTTGGCAATGTAATTTAAATGAGAGTGTCATGTTCTCACTACAAACGACACATTTTTTTTTTTCCAAACGACAAAAAATGTCCTTGTTGGCAATGTAATTTAAATGAGAGTGTTCATGTTCACACTACACACCACACGATTTTTTTCCGAACGACTAGCGTGAACGGGCTTTAAGAGAAAGAGCCAGCCTAGTTAGCTTGGAGCGTAGTGCGTCTACTTTGTAAGTGCTAGGTGACGGGTTCGATTCCCGCTCGGGCCGATATGTTCAAGACAAGACAAGGATGTTGTTAGTATAACAGGTAAGAGAAAGAGCCAGCCTAGTTAGCTTGGAACGTTCTTGAACCCCTGATGTAAACAATGCATTATCTAAACGTAAATAATGGAGCAGTTGCATTTGGGTAAAATTTATGATTAAAACGTCGATTTCTATGAAAAAAAAGTTGTGAAAAATCCAAATCTGAGGTCAAAACTTCGAAAAAATAACTGTAAAAGGTCGAAAATTCACGGAACGTATGCGCACAAACATGAATTGCGCAGAAATGCATGCGCACAAACAGATTAATGAGTTGCCTGCGAGGGAGCTTTGCTTGGGACATTTGATGTGACGTCATCGCGTACGGGAGCGTATGCCGTGACGTCAGAGTTCAAGATTTACCGGTCTTTTTCAAATCGATTTATCTCGGTATCTAGAAGTCGTTGAAGAAAAAGAAAAATTCCGGAATCCCTCATTTTCCCAGCTTTTTGACTTTGAGACATCACCCAAGTAAAAGCAACTGTTCTATTATGAATCGTGCTCATATTTTATGAGGCACACCTTCTCGCTTGCCAAAATGCCAGAAAAAGGTGGCGCATCTGTTTGTAAACTAAAGGTGTCGGGTTCGATTCCCACCGGGGGCAAAGATTCCCGTTTCCTGTTTTTTTCTTTTTTTTTTTTACTTCCTGTTAAGTACCAATAATATTTATAGGGAACCTATACAAGGTAATAAAGAGAAAGTATTGCTAATCGGTCCAAATTTTCAAAATTGGGAAACGGTTGAAAATATCCGTTTTAGAGTGTTTAGGTGAACGTTCAATCATAAAATAGAAGAGAATAGAATAGAATATACCTTGTTTATCCTGCCCGAATAGGACTGAAAAGTCCCTTTACCCCAGCAGTCTAAACAAGGTCTCGTCGTCGATTTCTATGAAAAAAAAGTTGTGAAAAATCCAAATCTGAGGTCAAAACTTCGAAAAAATAACTGTAAAAGGTCGAAAATTCACGTATGCGCAAAAACATGAATTGCACAGAAATGCTTGCGCACAAACAGATTAATGAGTTGCCTGCGAGGGAGCTTTGCTTGGGACATTTGATGTGACGTCATCGCGTACGGGAGCGTATGCCGGAACGTATGCGCACAAACATGAATTGCGCAGAAATGCATGCGCACAAACAGATTAATGAGTTGCCTGCGAGGGAGCTTTGCTTGGGACATTTGATGTGACGTCATCGCGTACGGGAGCGTATGCCGTGACGTCAGAGTTCAAGATTTACCGGTATTTTTTAAATCGATTTACCGTTTTAGAGAGTTTAGGTGAACGTTCCATCATAAAATAAACACAAATATAAACGAGTCTTCTTCCTCTCGTCTATTCCAGTGGAAGACCCATCCGAGGAGTGTCAATCTATGCGGGACTATGTAGATGTTAGTAACTGTGCCAAGCTGACTGGCTGGAGTAAAGAACAACTAGTGGCGGGATATACACCAGCCATGGAGAAACAAGTGTATGAGGAGCTGAAATTATGCAAGGTAAGTGGTGAACCAACCTCAGTGGACTTGAGATGTGGAGGTTGATGGTTCGAATCCGAGGGAGCCCCATCCACCCCTGGTGGGCGATTGAAAGGGGGCGCCTGCCAGCTTTCGCCTCAATCCCCCAAGTCAAATAACCAACTACGGGGGTTTTACATCTTTTAACTATGGTCTTCCCACGACGAGGGCTCATGGATGGAATTCGGGGTGCACTCAGCCTCTTGAGTAGCGACCAGTGGCGGCATTACTAGCGTAAAAAGATTGATGATGAATGAGAGTGTGGGTCTCTGCTTTAAGAATTCATAATTTGATTATCGTTTTTAGACTTTAATTTTCAAATATTTGACATGAAAATATAAAATAAAATTTATTTAATAAATGTTGCATTGTTGCACCTATTCATAAAATGAAATGCTTGTTCCATGAATGGGGAATTATTTCAACAATACCTATGATATTTGAACCTAATTTAATTAATAACAATTAAGTATAACCCATGTGGCCTACTAACAGTGTTCCCTTTACTTAATGTAGGTATGTTATTTCTAGGTAGGTATGATATTTAGCTCATAATTTTTTTCTCAACATAACATAACTATGTTGAGAAAGAGAGAAAAAAAAGATCACTCATTCATTCTAATCTGTGTTTTTATTACAGTTAGTACTTCTGGAAGTTCTAGTGAAAAAACATACGAATTATACAGTGTGGATCAGGTAGATCCTGATATGGTATCCTATTTATCCAGAGTTCAGCCATTCCTACTCTGGTATATCGACTGTGCCTGCTTTGTGGATACGGATGATGAACGTTGGTCCTATTTCTTCCTGTAAGTTAGACCCCAACAAACACATTTAATCCGTTTCTATCCATCGTTTGTTGTTTTTCCTCTACAACTTCCTGAAAACGGCTACATTCTCTGTGTCGTATAATATCTCTTGGTAGCACTGTCACACTGTTTTGACTTGGCGGGGCCGAGTGCTACCGCGCTCCTTAATATCTCAAAAACCTCTTCTTCAGTAACCTCCTTGGTCGAGTGGTTATCACACTAGGCTTGCACGCCGGAGGTCCCGGGTTCGATTTCCGGCAGGGTCGAAGTTCTTTTCGGTTCTGTGCGTTTGTCTTTGTCACCAAATGGAGGGTAAAACCGTAAAACCACGTCTGGAAAAGTCCATTAAAACCCATTGCAGTTTTACAGTGACTTTGAACGTCTACCAAAAAACGGACATTTTTTTACACATTATCATTATCATTTTTTCTCTCTTTCTTTTCTCGTCCTCAGATATGAAAAATACCAGAATGACAGTCAGGAAACATGCTATGGACTGGCCGGCTATGCTACCGTGTACAAATACTACACCACGGGTATCACACTAAGCTTGCACATTGGAGGTCCCGGTTTCGATTCCCGGCGGGGTTGAAGTTTTTTTTCGGTTCTGTGCGTTTGTCTTTGTCACAAAATGGAGGGTAAAACCACCTCTAGAAAAGTCCATTAAAACCCATTGCAGTTTTACAGTGACTTTGAACGTCTACCAAAAAAACAGACATTTTTTTTCACATTATCATTATCATTTTTTCCCTCTTTCTTTTCCCGTCCTCAGATATGAAAAATACCAGAATGACAGTCAGGAAACATGCTATGGACTGGCCGGCTATGCTACCGTGTACAAATATTACACCACACCCTTCTCCCTGCCGCCTAAATGGAGACCTAGGATTAGTCAGGTGTTCGTATTGCCACCCTATCAGAGATCAGGCCTGGGACCTCGCCTGTATGATGCTATCTGTCGGCGATATGTACAAGACAAGGATGTTGTTAGTATAACAGGTAAATGACGCGATCTGTCGGCGATATGTTCAAGACAAGGATGTTGTTAGTATAACAGGTAAATGACGCGATCTGTCGGCGATATGTTCAAGACAAGGATCATTGTTGTTAGTATAACAGGTAAATGACGCGATCTGTTCAAGACAAGGATGTTGTAAGGATCATTGTTGTTAGTATAACAGGTAAATGACGCGATATGTTCAAGACAAGGATGTTGTGAGTATAACAGGTAAATGACGCTATCTGTCGGCTATATGTACAAGACAAGGATGTTGTTAGTATAACAGGTAAATGACGCTATCTGTCGACGATATGTACAAGACAAGGATGTTGTTAGTATAACAGGTAAATGACGCGATATGTTCAAGACAAGGATGTTGTGAGTATAACAGGTAAATGACGCTATCTGTCGGCTATATGTACAAGACAAGGATGTTGTTAGTATAACAGGTAAATGACGCGATATGTTCAAGACAAGGATCATTGTTGTTAGTATAACAGGTAAATGACGCGATCTGTTCAAGACAAGGATGTTGTGAGTATAATATGTGTAATATGTAAATGATGCTATCTGTCGGCGATATGTACAAGACAAGGATGTTGTTAGTATAACAGGTAAATGACGGGATCTGTTCAAGACAAGGATGTTGTGAGTATAACATGTAAATGATGCTATCTGTCGGCGATATGTACAAGACAAGGATGTTGTTAGTACAAAAGAACAAAGATATGATAATGAAATTAAATTTATTTATGGTACTTACATTGTTTTGAATATAACATTGGAAGTGTTGACAAAGATACAGGAGAGGAGACTGCGGTGGTATGGACATTTGGACATGCTGAAAAATGAGATGACATGAGCTACATAGGGAAAAGAGTTGAGAGAATGAAAGTGAGGGGGGAGAAAAGGGCAAGGTAGACCAAAGAAAAGGTGGAAAGATTGTGTGAATTATGACCTACGTGAGAAAAAATTATCAGGACATGAGGTACACAATAGGGCTGCCTGGAAGAGCCTAACACAAAACACCTATCCTATTTTTAAATAGGTATAATAACACTAATCACTGATCTAATTGTGAAAACTCCTTTTTGTGTTTAACCTAACCCTATAATAACACTGGTCACTGCTCTAATTGTGAAAACTCCTTTTTGTGTTTAACCTAACCCTATAATAACACTGGTCACTGCTCGTTTGTGCCAGTTCCTTTGGTAGCAATATTCCACGGATGTGACTTCTGCACAAGCACCAGAAATTTGAATTATTTTCATTTTGTATCCCCAAATAGGTATTTTTGAAGAATTACTTATATTTCAATTAAAAAAGATATCGTAAGGAAAAATCGGAGCGTGTGATTTGAAACTTAGAGGACCCCGAAACGGATATATTTCCACCCATTTCCCGATTTTGAAAATTTGGACCTATGACAATACTTTCTCATTACCTTGTATAGGTTCTTTCCTATACGTATTGGTAATAGAAAGTAAAAAATAATGATAAAAACTTTATTGTCCTAGTTTTTTTAGTTCAACCTAATTAATCTGCAAACTTAACTTTAGAACAGCTACATATATCTTCTCATACTACTACGATTATAGCAATTAAAAACCAAGAGAAACTTTTATTTCTCGGAAATTGAAGCAAAAAAGTTCGCTTTTTTGGGAGCTATTAAAAATGTAGTTGAATTGAACCCAAATTCATAAGCCCGTCTTCCAACGCCTCATGGGTTCAAAGTTCAAAATAATTGAAAGAGCAAATCGATTTGCGTTTGCACCCCGCTGTGCGAAATCGAGTTTATTTTAGATCCTCTAACTGGCAATAGAGAATATGAAGTCAATACCCAAATTAAATCAAAATTCCCCCTTTTCCTCTACTTGTAGAAAATTTGTAGGACCGACACCGAATCAAAATTACTCTGATGAAGAAAAGTCATCTCCCTCTGTTGGAACTCGGTTTTTGAAGATCTCTACTACGAATTTTCCTCAAATCTTGCCTGTAATCACTCGAGATTTCAGATAACAATTTCAATTTCACTTAGGTACTTGGCACTTGTTTTCAAGTAAACAATCAACCATCTAACTTGGAACAAAATAAACCAATCAGACTTCCCCAAGTTTGTTTGTAAACAAGTTCCTCGCGTCTTATCTCGATATTGATTGGTATTCATCTGGTACCACTGTGTAACAGGGACTGGAAAGTTCTTGACTTTTTCCCCCGAAATAGTCAGAGTTCGAATAAACATCACGTGTGATACACTCTCGGAAAAAAGGGAAAACTGTCGAAAAAGTTAAAAAAAAACTTCGTTTGTGTGTTTTTGGTGAACAATTTTCGGGAAAATTTTTCGAATTAGAGGCGTGCGTTTTTAAAATTCCTTTTAAGGATGAGCTAATTTTTTTCTTCATTTTAGAAGTGTTCCAATTTTTACGTACTTAATCTACTAATGAACTAGGATATTCGTACTTTTGCCATGTTAACTAGTGTCTCTATTGACTTTATGAATAACGGCGGAGATAGATACATTTTTATAAATACCTATTTGTATACGTACAGAGCAGTTAATACTTAACTAATCGCGGATAAAATATCTGAATAGTTGACGCGTAACATTTGAAACATTTCATAGTGCTTGTTCGTATCATGACAGTATCGTTATCAACATCACTCGTAAAAATGACGGGAAAATATTAACAGATATTCTAGTAAATAATAAAGGAAGGACGGGCTAAAAAGTGAGAATGATAGGCTTATATGAAGTCACAATCGAATATAAAGGAGAGACAGTTCCAGTAGTATAGGTGTTAAGGATTCGTAACCGAGGAGACAGCGGTTCAAATCCCATTAACATGAAATAATTGCCTTAAGAGGACTATTTATAAAATCGAGTGCGAACAAACAAGGTAATTCCCGTTTTCCCGCTAGGGCGCGGGACATTCTCTCCCCAGGGAATAACGAGAGGGAAATAATCGCGTCCCACAATTCCCTAACATCCCGCCCCCTCTCCAACACAACATTCCTCAGAATGATGAAGCGTCGATTCAAGAAAGTGATGAACTATTTCTTTAACTTCGACAGCAAAACCCCGAACAAGAGGTCGAAAAAAGTCGCCGCGCCGGGATCCTCAAACGAAGCACATCTCTTGAACGAATCTCAATACATCATCCGGCGATTGAACGAGGGGACTGTCACGCCACGAGATAACGTGTCCTTCTCCCGATACACACCTCTACCGCGGATAGGGGAAGTAGCCGAACAAGTGGTGGAGAAGCCCCCCTCTCATCCCATGACGTCTAACGTGGAGACACCCACGTCCCATATCCTCACGTACAAGTTCTCCCCGGTGCAAGTCAGATCCAAAGTATCCTACCAGCTAACACCTCTACCGGCAAAACCGAATAATGACGAGACGAACCGAACTGGGCCGACAGAGAATCGCCCACAGCGGCCAAGGCTAGTGAGGCAGAACACCTACATAGTCAAGGAGCCGGTGTTTATCAAGGGAACCTTGCTGGAGTATTTGAGAAGGAATGATAACATGTGTACGACCCGGGTACATGCACCTAGGAGCCCTCATACAGTTAGTAGGAGCTCTCATGCGCCTGCTAGGACCTCATCCAATGGGTCTGCTAGGAAGAGAAGCGTCGCCAAGAGTAAACGTGATGTTGCCAGAGCGAGCAATTCGAAGCAGAGACTAAATGAGATCAAGGCGAAGTTCAAGAGACAACATGAGGAACTGAAAGCCGCTGGACAGCAAGAACAAGCCTTCTGGTTGGAACTTTGAGAGAAGAGAATTAATAAACAGTTTGATTTTGTATTTTTTTACATGCTTTTATTTGACTTCGTTTTTCCTCTCCGCCTTATTCTTCTTTATCTCCTGCCTCGGTGGTGTAGTGGTCAAGACGCTCGCCTGATAAACAGGAGGGCGTGGGTTCAATTCCAGCCGAGGTATGGAATTTCATCTTCAATATAATTTTGAGAATCTGACCGCAATAATAGTAGTAGCCTACTACTAGAGTAAAGGCAGTATAATTAAGCACTATTATGATTATTCACACGGATCAAGTTGCATGTGCAAGTGGCAAGTAACATGCATGTAAGTGACACAACCAACTAGTTACCTTTTCAAACTTATTCGCAGATTACTTGAAAAGTCCACTTGCATATGTATCTCTTGGCCAGAAGTTAAAGAACATTTAGTTGCTTGTTACCATTTTTACTTTCCTTATTCTATAGGTATAGGAAGGAAAGTAATGTAATTTACAATTATGAAGAAAAAACTGGGCTTAGTCTTAAATTAATCGGAGGAAAAAGGTATTGGGACCAAACCACTACCTACATATATCAAAAGTAGGTAGGTATGGCATACGAGTAATGTAGAATGAATGTATGAAATTGAATGACA
>NW_007379018.1:23847-28713 GCF_000475195.1 Diaphorina citri
TCTCAATCGTCTCAAAAAAAAAACACATTTAAAAAAAAAAAAAAAAAAAAAAAAAACTCGTCCACTCTTGGAATCGAACTCGGGACCAACCGTGCTGATATTGAACCGAGGCTAAAGACAGAGGTCAGGAGGTCCCCCTTTTCAGTCACCCTCTAGAGGTGTTTCAGCTTGGTAATTATTTTTAGCCACCGGCTGGGTTCGAACCCGCGGACTGAATGGAGTCGGGCCAGGGAGATGTGCCCAAATCAGAACCGCTGGATCCCAAAGTGGTGACCTATTTCGAGAACGTTGTTCCAAATCGGGTGTTTGTCCAAAACGGAGACATGTTCCTCGGCAAGTATTTGGTGCAGGTAAGTTTTCACTTTCTTTTTCCAACAATTTCATTATTGCTACTGAAGAGGTTTGATAGATTTAAAGACTTAACAAGGCAGGTCTTATGGTGAAGTTGCAAGTTATGTAAATATACATTTTTAAAGAGGTTTGATAGAGGAAACTGTAACAACGCAAGTCTTATCTTCCCGATATCGAAGAGAAAATCTGCCGGCCTAGTTAGCGTTATTATTGCTACTGAAGAGGTTTGATAGATTTAAAGACTTAACAACCCAGGTCTTATGGTGAAGTTGTATGTAAATATATATTTTTAAAGAGGTTTGATAGAGGAAACTGTAACAACGCAAGTCTTATCTTCCCGATATCGAAGAGAAAATCTGCCGGCCTAGTTAGCTTAGTTTGTAGTGCGTCTGCCTTGTAAGCGCTAGGCCGCGGGTTCGATTCCCGCCCGGGGCGGATTTTATCCTGATGTTTGTAAACGAGTGGTTCTGTGAACTGTAGACCTCACTCAGATGTTTTGCCTAAGCTGAGACTTTAACAATAACGTCCTTTCATATCGACAATTGTTGTTTAACTTGGTACCTTTTTCGAATGTAATTGTTCATAAACTCTGAGAATCTAACTCTGTTTATTTCAAGCTAGTTAGAAAAACGACGACATCATCATCAATTTGGCCTTTACTTACTGTTTTTCTACTAAATCTGTTGTACTAAATCAACTCTGCTTTCACAGAAAACAGCCCTGGACCTACTTACATCTCACTTACCCGTGGAATCAAATTTCGTGGAGGACTTTGGCAAAGACATGAATTTAGTTCAGAAGAACTTTGTCAACAACATGCGTAACACGCTGAAAGCCTTTCTCAAAAGTCACAATTTGAAGGTGAGAATTACCCCCGGGGGCCACAAAGTAAGTTTAAACTCCGTTTAAGTTTTAATCTCGGTTTAAGAAATCTGATTGGCTAAAAATTTTGATTTTTTTTTTAAATCAACCATTAAGATAGCTTAATCCGAGAGTTAAACTTAAACCGAGTTTAAACTGACTTTGTGGACCCCGGCCTTAAATGTGCCTCAGTGATGTAGGGGTCAAGGCGCTCGACCTTACTGAAATAGAATTGATCGACCCCTCAGCTTTTTTTCTAGACTGATGGCGCCTTGAAAAGATACAGAAGGTCAACAATCCCTGATTTATGCTATTCTTTTCTTGAAAAAACCGACCATCGAAAATTTGACCCGATTACACTACTTTCCTTCCTATAGGATAAGGAAAGTAAAATGATTCACCAAAATATATTTTGTTACTTCTCTGCCCGTTTCAGCCTATAAAAATCCTGATTCATGGACCGCCCATGTCGGGCAAAACCGAACTAACACGAAAACTAGCGGACTATTACGGACTGCAATATTTGAGTCCTTTGGATGTTCTGGACAACAGGAAAAGATACCTGGTAAGTTTCTTATGTTGGATTTCACCAATATTTATTCCGTCATTAGAACTCCTGTTAAGCTAACAGCCAGTTAAGTTCCATTTAATTTGTATTGGCTTAACAGGGCTGTTAAGCTAACGGACTGTTTGAAGCTGGTAAGAAGGTTGGTGAAGAGTATTACGTTGGTCCTTGAGAACCAGTCATTAGTTTCTTACTTTGAGACGGCAGCCTAGTTAGCGCGGAGGGTAGCGCGTCTGCCTTGTAAGCGCTAGGTCGCGGGTTCGATTCCGCCCGGGGCAGATTTGATTACTATAATGGCAGATAAGTGATAACCTATGGCTAATTAAAATAAAATAAAAATAAAAATATATCTTTTCTTTAATGTGTCATCACCATTCGGCTATAATTGAAGCCGCTACACCAACTATCAGAAGTTTTCTTACCAAATGATTTTCACTGAACTCATTCTAACTCCCTTCTTTCTCCGTGGCCGAGTGGGTATCACACTAGGCTTGCACGCAGGAGACCCGGGTTCGATTCCCGCCGGATCCGAGGTTTTTTTCGGCTCTGTGCTTGGAGCTCGGGGTGCACTCAGCCTCGTGAGGACAATTGAGTAGCTACTTTAATCGAGTAGCGACCAGTGATGGCATTACCAGTGTAAAAAGAATATTGAAATATGGAAATTGATTGCAAAGAAGGCACTTAGTAGTGTTGTGATATCCACTAGAAAGTTGTGAAAAAGCTCTGCTTTACCACAAAGAATTTGAAAACTCCCATCTTTCGTCACCCAGCGAAAGCAAATCAAATACTGCGACCACCAAATCGAACTGCTGAATCTGATGAACATGTCGGAAAACGAAAACATCGATTTCGACTTCACGGAGGAAATCGACCGGAACGAGTCGAACAAACCCGAAGATGACAGCCTGAAAAGCGAAGGAGAGATGAATGTGGAGACACTCAGTGGGAAACTCATGGCGTATATGGAAGAATTGAGAACTCTTGAAGAACTAGCCAGCAAGGATAGAGATCAGTATGAGAGTATCCTGAGAGATATGTATCTGGAAGTGCTGCGCAGGAAGTCTGTCCACGCCACTACCTGATGAAATACGTCCTGCCTGTAGTGACCAGGGGATTGAATGATGTAACTCAAGCTAATCCTGAGTCTCCCGTGGATTATTTGGTGAGCTTTTCAACCTCAGGTCAACCATAGATGCCCCTGTGGCTAAGTAGTCAAGGCTCATTCTTTTACATCCCTATGGTACATCATGTGATGTTGGATATTTCGGGATGCACTCATTCCCAAGAGCACTGACTCTCAACCTGGAGGTACTGGGTTCGAGTCCCGGCCAGGGCGGAAAATTTCTGACCGAACTTTTCCGTTCGTGGATAGGCATGGATGTAAAAGAACATGCCTTGAAGTAATGCGAAAGCGGTTCCAAGGTACAATCTTAAGAAAGAAAATAATAATAAAATGGAGATCTGCCCTTCGCTTCGTGACAGTTTTTGGTTCTTGATTTCAGGCTGAATATTTGTTCAAAGAGAACCCGACATTCAAACTCTCCAACGTTCATTACAATGAAAAAGCCGAACAGTTTTTCAATCTGCTATGTCTTATGAAAGATAAGTTGAAAGAGCTGTAATATATATCTTGTTGTTCATTAATAAAGGAGTCGACAAAAATAGTAAGTTTCTATGCATTATATTTTCTAATTTTCTAATTATTACATATTTATTACCTACCTATCTATTCATAAATTTATCTAAGTTCTGTTAGCATTATGGTAGCATTCTTACATTTTTAGGGCCCTGTTTGGTGCTTAACTTAATGCATGATATGCCCGATTACAGTCTTATCATGGGCAGTAGTTTTAGTCAAAGTTCTTTTTCACTAATTTCCCTGTTCTGGATGAGCTATTCTTGTACCAAAGTCAGATGCTTGGGTCTTTTGGGGTCACAAGAAAGCTTTGTGAGAATATAAACAAGTTTACAAATGCGGAAAACGAGAGGTAATTTTTCCAAAAGAATTAGTAGTAATTATTCTTGAGGATTTATCAGAGGAAGATGTAAATAACCGTGGCAGATGGAGGATGCCATCAAAAAACGCCGACCCCACTTTGGGAAAAGGCTAAGAAGAAGAAGAAGAATAATTCTTGAGGCTAACCGGGATAGAACTACTCCAGTTTCATCTTTTATATTTTTAGATACAGATAAAAAATTGAATCGAGGTGTCTCTCTGACCTACCTATATTTATATTTTATACTAGCCTTTGCACAAGAACCACAGGGAATTTTGTAGCTTAGGCTTTGAACAAAGTCTTCAAGGTGTTTATCATCACATGTAAGCGCTAGGCCGCGGGTTCGATTCCCGCCCGGGGCGGATTTTATCCTGACGGGATAATGTTCGTTCTCGGAACGGCTGGGTTCGAAGTATTTGCAGTGTTCAAATTTGTCAGGGTAAGTCATCATCGGACCCTAAAGTAATGTTTTGCGGTTCCATTAGGCCCGTTCCCACTTGTCGTTCGAAGAAAAATAATAGAAAGTAAAAATCGTAAGCCAGCCTAGTTAGCTTAGTTTGTTGGTAGTACGTCTGCCCTGTAAGCGCTAGGCCGCGGGTTCAATTCCCGCCCGGGGCAGATTTTATCCTGATGGGTTAATGTTCGTTCTCGGAACGGCTGGCTTTCTCCTATCCTGTCTTCCTTCTCTTTTCGATTTCGGGACGATAATACCATAGCAGTTACAGTTCCCTCTGTCAAACCTCTTTAAAAAAAAAAAAAAATATCATCACAGCCGTTTTACGTATAGGGAGAATATTAACTATCCGATTTCCAGAAGTCTAGAAACCTACATACCTATGTACAGTTACAGTTCTCGAGTGCTAATAAGTCGGGACAGTTTCAATTCCTGTAGGTACTCTCACAGTCGTTTTTGTGCTAAAAATGTTTCTAAACGCTTCTTGGTACCAACTTCGAACTCATATTGTTGCAGAAGACACGCCAGTGAAAAAGAAAGCTTCTTTTTTGCCTTCAACCTAACCAGGGCCGGATTACCCATAAGGCAGAATGGCAGACTGCCACGGGCCCCGCGCTTTTGGGGGCCCCGCGCTTTGA
>NW_007379018.1:28723-64306 GCF_000475195.1 Diaphorina citri
AATGCGAGAATTTTTAATCATCCAAAAAGGAGTTTTTCTTTTTAATGATCAAAAGGAGCTCATAGTGATCCAAAAAGGAGTTTTTAAAAACACCTGTTTGGGCCATTAAAAACTCCTTTTTGGATGATTAAAAATTCTCCCATTAGTGAAATCTCTCATTAAGTCATTGGTGAAATCCACCATAAAGGTACACCATACAGCCATCTACTTAGAACTAGATAAGTACACATTGTGGGCGAGAAATGTGGAGATATCGTAGGTGAATTGATCACTAAATCTAAAACAAATCGTCTTACACAAAACACTTAACACGACATTTACGTACATAAATATTACACAAGTGAGGCTGTGGTTATGTATCGGGTTGAGATGAGCTCGGACAAGGTGAGATAGGATATTGTTTATCTATAATATTGTTTCTACAGTTTTGAGTTTTGCATTGGTAAGCTTAACTTAAGCAAGGATAGCGTGGGAGTGTTGGGTATTTTTTCTAACCCTCTGTCCCGGCGGCCATGTTTCATACAGCCATCTACCTAGAAATAGATAAGTACACATTGTGGACGAGAAATGTGGAGATATCGTAGGTGAATGGATCAGTAAATCTAAAACAAATCGTCTTACACAAAACACCTAACACGACATTTACGTACATAAATATTACACAAGTGAGGCTGTTGTTATGTACCGGATTGAGATGAGCTCGGACAAGGTGAGATAGGATATTGTTTATCTATATTGTTTCTACAGTTTTGCATTGGTAAGCTTAACTTAAGCAAGGATAGCGTGGGAGTGTTGGGTATTTTTTCTAACCCTCTGTCCCGGCGGCCATGTTTAAAAATGATTTTATATTTATTTTTGTTTGCTTTGTAATTTGCTTGTTTGTAATATCTAATATAAATAAAAAGTATAATATAAACGTGCAAACTCGAGATGAAAAGTAAAAAACGAATTCAGATTGTACAAGTTGCGGAAAAAAAAAATCAAAATTTCGAATTTCCCGTCAACTTTACATGCTCATGAAGGCTGTGTTGAGTTACCACATCATTTTCCACACGCCATAACTAGCGGGTAGTTATACAAAAGGAATTTTAATTGTGTTAAGCGTAACTTGACTTGGACTCGAACCATCCGCCTCCAGATTCAAAATCCACCGGGCTAACCAGTACACAAAATAATACTAGACTTTCTCTTGAGTAGAAGTTATTAAGTTAACCACTAGTCCTAAGTCTTTTTTTTAATACCCATTCAGCAAGGTCCTTATATTATTTAAAAACAACAACTTACCTATTCAGTTACCTATGCAGACTCTTTATTGGTTATTAATGTTATATCTAATTATAATTCAATACACAAATACAAGACATTACAAACAAAGGGCGAAACTATATTGCCCGGGGCAATCTCTACCATTGAACCCTATCTACAATCTGCAGACAGAACGACGCTTATCCCGCGGGATTCTCTCAATTCTTCAATGAAATCGACATTTTCCCCACCGTGTTCAATGTGGAAGAAGAGCCGATAGAGAACATTTTTCAAAACATCCTCGGCCGTTTTGGAAAGCCAGCTGTCCTCTTAGGTATGTTCTGAAAGTTCCTAAGTTTTTTTTAAGAGGTTTGACAGAGGGAACTGTAACTGCTAAGGTGTTATCGTCCCGAAATCGAAGAGAGAAGGAAGACAGGATAGGAGAAAGCCAGCCGTTCCGAGAACGAACATTATCCCATCATCCTGTATGGTCTTCACAGCGAAGGGTTGAAATAAATGACCTCTTTCCGTCAAACAAGCATTCTTCGTCTTTTTGATTCTTGAAGTTCAATTCTTATTTTCCGATACTTCACAGGGGAAGATTACCGCAGACAGCTGGACAAAGAGAGAGAACAAGAGGCTTTGGACTTTGAAAAGTTCCAAGCTTGTCTAGAAGTATCCGGTATGGTCTTCACAGCGAAGGGTTGAAATAAATGACCTCTTTCCGTCAAACAAGTATCGTCTTTTTGATTCTTGGAGTTCAATTCTTATTGAACTTTTCCGATATTTCACAGGGGAAGATTACCGCAGACAGCTGGACAAAGAGAGAGAACAAGAGGCTTTTGACTTTGAAAAGTTCCAAGCTTGTCTAGAAGAGCTGGCAGATAAGAAGAAGAAAGAATACTCACATCTGATGGAACAATGGGTAAGTCAGGAGAAACAATGGTAAGTCAGAAGAAACAATGGTAAGTCAGAAGAAACAATGGTAAGTCAGAAGAAACAATGGTAAGTCAGGAGAAACAATGGTAAGTCAGAAGAAACAATGGTAAGTCAGAAGAAACAATGGTAAGTCAGAAGAAAAGGTGTATTTTAATTCCGGAAAACTGAACACTAAGGTTCGTTTGAGGCTGGAAAGAAGGTTGGTGAAACCCACCATAAGTGTTTTCCTATTGCAGGCTGGTATGAACAATATTCTGCATTATGAGCGTAACATCATTCAAGAGTTACACAACATGCCTCTGCGCCACTACCTGATGAAATTCGTCCTGCCTGTAGTGACCAGGGGATTGAATGATGTAACTCAAGCAAATCCTGAGTCTCCCGTGGATTATTTGGTGAGCTTTTCAACCTCAGGTCAACCATAGATGCCTCTGTGGCTAAGTGGTCAAGGCTCATGCTTTTACATCCCTATGGTACATCATGTGATGTTGGATATTCCGGGGTGCACTCATTCCCAAGAGCACTGACTCTCAACCTGGAGGTACTGGGTTCGAGTCCCGGCCAGGGCGGAAATTTTCTGACCGAACTTTTCCGTTCGTGGATAGGCATGGATGTAAAAGAATGTGCCTTGAAGTAATGCGAAAGCGGTTCCAAGGTCCAATCTTAAGAAAGAAAATAATAATAAAATGGAGATCTGCCCTTCGCTTCGTGACAATTTTTGGTTCTTGATTTCAGGCTGAATATTTGTTCAAAGAGAACCCGACATTCAAACTCTCCAACGTTCATTACAATGAAAAAGCCGAACAGTTTTTCAATCTGCTATGTCTTATGAAAGATAAGTTGAAAGAGCTGTAATATATATCTTGTTGTTCATTAATAAAGGAGTCGACAAAAATAGTAAGTTTCCATGCATTTAATTTTCTAATTATTACATTTATTACCTACCTATCTATTCATAAATTTATCTAAGTTCTGTTAGCATTATGGTAGCATTCTTACATTTTTAGGGCCCTGTTTGGTGCTTAACTTAAAGCATGATATGTCCGATTACAGTCTTATCATGGGCAGTAGTTTTAGTCAGAGTTCTTTTTCACTAATTTCCCTGTTCTGGATGAGCTATTCTTGTACAAAACTCAGATGCTTGGGTCTTTTGGGGTCACAAGAAAGCTTTGTGAGAATATAAACAAGTTTACAAATGCGGAAAACGAGAGGTAATTTTTTTCAAAAGAATTAGTAGTAGTTATTCTTGAGGCTTTATCAGAGGAAGATGTACATAAATAACCGTGGCAGATGGAGGATGCCATCAAAAAACGCCGACCCCACTTGAGTGGGAAAAGGCTAAGAAGATGAAGTAGAAGAAGAATTCTTGAGGCTAGCCGGGATAGAACTACTCCAGTTTCATCTTTTATATTTTTAGATACAGATAAAAAATTGAATCGAGGTGTCTCTCTGACCTACCTATATTTATCTTTTGTATTAGCCTTTGCAAAAGAACCACAGGGAATTTTGTAGCTTAGGCTTTGAACAAAGTCTTTAAGGTGTTTATCATCACAGCCGATTTACGTATAGGGAGAATATTAACTATCCGATTTCCAGAAGTCTAGAAACCTACATATGTACAGTTACAGTTCTCGAGTGCTAATAAGTCGGGACAGTTTCAATTCCTGTAGGTACTCTCACAGCCGTTTTTGAGCTAAAAATGTTTCTAAACGTTTCTTGGTACCAACTTCGAACTCATATTGTTGCAGAAGACACGCCAGTGAAAAAGAAAGCTTCTTTTTTGCCTTCAACCTAACCCTATTACAACACTTGTCACTGCTCAAATGGTGAAAGCTTCTTTTTGCGTTTAACCTAACCCTATAATAACACTGGTCACTGCTCAAATGGCGAAAGCTCCTTTTTGCGTTTAACCTAACCCTATTATAACACTGGTCACTGCTCATTTGTGACAGCTAAAAAGTTTCCATTGACGTGACTTCTGAACAAGTAGCGTATTTTCAGTGGAAACATTGTTCTGTCTCGACTTATTACACTCGAGCCAATGATGGATAATTTCATTCAGCACACGGTTTCTGAGCCATCTGTTCTTCTAACTCGGGGTCCACGGGTTCGATGTAAGGTCCGCGTTCCGGCTTGTAGCACATTTCCATCTTGCCTGTCTCCTCGTTGACTGATTTCACGTAGGATCCAATAGAGTAGCCTTGAACGCCACGACCTAAGAGGATCACCAAACTGAGACTTGCCAGCGAAAGAATGGCGAAAATTTGTTTGAATGGAAACATTGTTGCTTTTTAGCCTAGAAAATTGTATGGTCTATTTAGAAAAAAAGGTTCACTTTGAATATTTATGTCCTGCAGCAGTAGCTCTTCTCAGGCTCCTTTTTTTTTGTCACTGCTCAAATGGCGAAAGCTCCTTTTTGCGCTTAACCTAACCCTATTATAACACTGGTCACTGCTCATTTGTGACAGCTAAAAAGTTTCCATTGACGTGACTTCTGAACAAGTAGCGTATTTTCAGTGGAAACATTGTTCTGTCTCGACTTATTACACTCGAGCCAATGATGGATAATTTCATTCAGCACACGGTTTCTGAGCCATCTGTTCTTCTAACTCGGGGTCCACGGGTTCGATGTAAGGTCCGCGTTCCGGCTTGTAGCACATTTCCATCTTGCCTGTCTCCTCGTTGACTGATTTCACGTAGGATCCAATAGAGTAGCCTTGAACGCCACGACCTAAGAGGATCACCAAACTGAGACTTGCCAGCGAAAGAATGGCGAAAATTTGTTTGAATGGAAACATTGTTGCTTTTTAGCCTAGAAAATTGTATGGTCTATTAAGAAAAAAAGGTTCACTTTGAATATCTAATCTATGTCCTGCAGCAGTATCTCTTCTCAGGCTCCTTTTTTTTTATAAGAATCACTTATAAGTACGTTAAAATTAATGTTGACTAGAAATCAAAATTATTCTGTATTTTAAAAGCTTTTGGCTCTTGACTGGACTCGAATTTTAGAAATTACCTCAAATGAACTACAATTTTAACACGATTTAAAAAGTAGGGGGCACTTAGTGTGATCTTTATTTTAGTTGGAAAATTTACCACTCAGTTATTTCGCTCGATTTTCACAGATAGAAATTTCCATTCGGTTCGCATGTTAATTTTTCCATATTTTTTTTATGGGTTTTTCACATTTTTATTTAATGTAAACACGAGAACAGAGATGTCAGGTGGGAGTCTGTTTGAACTCTCGTGTCGTTAATCAATTTATTGCTCCCCCTTTTTTCTATTTATTTTGGAATACCGATGTACTACTACTTATAAAATGTCTCTAAAGGTGATTCTATAGTAGTAGGTATGATTTTTTTTAAGAGGTTTGACAGAGGGAACTGTAACTGCTACCAGGTCTTATCGTCCCGAAATCGAAGAGGAAAGGAAGACAGGATAGGAGAAAGCCAGCCGTTCCGAGAACGAACATTATACCTTCAAGACAAAATCTGCCCCGGGCGAGAATCGAACCCGCGGCCTAGTGCTTACAAGGCAGACGCGCTACCAACCATGCTAACTAGGCTGGCCGATGTGACTTTGAATTTCATGAGTAAACCGTGGACTGTCCTAATGGCTCATAGAGTAGAAAAGTAGACTAGACACATCACCATTCTTTCCATTCATATAGAAGAGAAGCAAATGCAACACCTACTCCTCTTCCCTAGACCAAATGTGTGATAAGCACGCTTCATACTACGGTTATATTGAAATTGAATAGTAAATTTGAATTTATCGATTAATTGTGATCTCAATCAAATCTTTGTGGTAAAGCAGAGCTTTTTCACAACTTGTTGACATCACAGCATCACTAAGTGCCTCCTTTGCAATCAATGTCCATATTTCAATAATCTTTTTACATTGGTAATGCCGCCACTGGTCGTTTCTCGATTGAAGTAGCTACTCAGTTGTCTTCACGAGGCTGAGCGCACCGAACTACAAGCACTGAGCCGAAAAAAAACTTCGACACCGCCGGGAATCGAACCCGGGACCTCCGGGACGAGTGTGGTACTCATGAGGCCTCGGAGGCTTCTCTAGAGAAAGTTACTGCCGGAGACATTTTTGAACTTCATAAAATTACGTGGTGACATTCTCAAAACGATAAAATTCCATGCCTCAGCTGGGAATGAACCCGTTTCCTCCCGTTCACGGGTCGAGCACCTTGACTATATTACGCCCTCTGGAGAAGTCAGGGTACGCGTTTCGTTTGTTTTAGATCTCATCAGCTAGACAAGGGCTTCCCAAAAAAAAAAAAAAGGTATTGGTAATTGCATTGCATACAAGTGGTCTTCAGGTATTGGTAATTGCATTGCATACAAGTGGTCTTCAGGTATTGGTAATTGCATTGCATACAAGTGGTCTTCAGGTATTGGTAATTGCATTGCATACAAGTGGTCTTCAGGTATTGGTAATTGCATTGCATACAAGTGGTCTTCAGGTATTGGTAATTGCATTGCATACAAGTGGTCTTCAGGTATTGGTAATTGCATTGCATACAAGTGGTCTTCAGGTATTGGTAATTGCATTGCATACAAGTGGTCTTCAGGTATTGGTAATTGCATTGCATACAAGTGGTCTTCAGGTATTGGTAATTGCATACAAGTGGTCTTCAGGTATTGGTAATTGCATTGCATACAAGTGGTCTTCAGGTATTGGTAATTGCATTGCATACAAGTGGTCTTCAGGTATTGGTAATTGCATTGCATACAAGTGGTCTTCAGGTATTGGTAATTGCATTGCATACAAGTGGTCTTCAGGTATTGGTAATTGCATTGCATACAAGTGGTCTTCAGGTATTGGTAATTGCATTGCATACAAGTGGTCTTCAGGTATTGGTAATTGCATTGCATACAAGTGGTCTTCAGGTATTGGTAATTGCATTGCATACAAGTGGTCTTCAGGTATTGGTAATTGCATTGCATACAAGTGGTCTTCAGGTATTGGTAATTGCATTGCATACAAGTGGTCTTCAGGTATTGGTAATTGCATACAAGTGGTCTTCAGGTATTGGTAATTGCATTGCATACAAGTGGTCTTCAGGTATTGGTAATTGCATTGCATACAAGTGGTCTTCAGGTATTGGTAATTGCATTGCATACAAGTGGTCTTCAGGTATTGGTAATTGCATTGCATACAAGTGGTCTTCAGGTATTGGTAATTGCATTGCATACAAGTGGTCTTCAGGTATTGGTAATTGCATTGCATACAAGTGGTCTTCAGGTATTGGTAATTGCATTGCATACAAGTGGTCTTCAGGTATTGGTAATTGCATTGCATACAAGTGGTCTTCAGGTATTGGTAATTGCATTGCATACAAGTGGTCTTCAGGTATTGGTAATTGCATTGCATACAAGTGGTCTTCAGGTATTGGTAATTGCATACAAGTGGTCTTCAGGTATTGGTAATTGCATTGCATACAAGTGGTCTTCAGGTATTGGTAATTGCATTGCATACAAGTGGTCTTCAGGTATTGGTAATTGCATTGCATACAAGTGGTCTTCAGGTAGGATATTGGTAATTGCATACAAGTGGTCTTCAGGTATTGGTAATTGCATACAAGTGGTCTTCAGGTATTGGTAATTGCATTGCATACAAGTGGTCTTCAGGTATTGGTAATTGCATACCAGTGGTCTTCAGGTATTGGTAATTGCATACAAGTGGTCTTCAGGTATTGGTAATTGCATACAAGTTGTCTTCAGGTATTGGTAATCGCATACAAGTGGTCTTCAGGTATTGGTAATTGCATACAAGTGGTCTTCAGGTATTGGTAATTGCATACAAGTGGTCTTCAGGTATTGGTAATTGCATACAAGTGGTCTTCAGGTATTGGTAATTGCATACAAGTGGTCTTCAGGTATTGGTAATTGCATACAAGTGGTCTTCAGGTATTGGTAATTGCATACAAGTGGTCTTCAGGTATTGGTAATTGCATACAAGTGGTCTTCAGGTATTGGTAATTGCATACAAGTGGTCTCCAGGTATTGGTAATTGCATACAAGTGGTCTCCAGGTATTGGTAATTGCATAATACAAGTTGTTCCAGTTACCAAAACATAAAAAAAAAACTTAAAACTGTTGGAAACTGCTGATTATCTAGAAAATGGTACTAAAAACAGCCCTTAAATTATTGGCAGGAAAATTTCAAGTATCCTTTCAATTCCCCTGAGATGGGGATATGTGTATCATTGTCTATACAAGTTGTTCCAGTTACCAAAACATAAAAAAAAAACTTAAAACTGTCGGAAACTGATTATCTAGAAAATAGTACTAAAAACAGCCCTTAAATTATTGGCAGGAAAATTTCAAGTATCCTTTCAATTCCCCTGAGATGGGGATATGTGTATCATTGTCTTGTTGAATAATTACTATGTACTATTGTACTAATTAATGCTTAATATCAATGATAAGTATCAGTAGTGCTTTATTTAGACTGTCAGCTTAGAACAAGTTGTTCCATTATACCAACAGTTTTGTTGTGCCCTCAATATCAATAAATTGTATTATGTTTACTAATTGCCTCTTTGTATTGTCTCATCATAATTTTATTGTATTTGTCTGATTGTAATAGGAGAAAGGCACCCGTTCCGAGAACGAACCTAGTAGATGATATTCGCCCCTGATGGGAATCCAACCCGGCACCTACATAGCGCTTACAAATCTAAATTTCAAGCCAGTGCTTAACTAAGTTAGATGTAGAATGACGCGGTCTCTTCATTAATTTTAGATTTTAAAATTACAATTTTAAACGAGGCATACGTTATATTCCTAATCGACGCATTCCATCCAAAACTAGTGATTTTTATTTTGAATAAAACATATAAATAAATCTTTCCTTTTGATAGATTTTTATTATCATTAACTTTCTTTTTTTCGTATTTTGTTTTCGTATATTTATCTCGTATCGTAACATAACGTACTGTCGTATTTAGAACACGCAGTTTTATTCTTGCCATGACCTCAGTTGAAGTTCTAAAAGATGAGGGAAAAGATGGTGGCTTGATGGAAACCGTTGAATCGTCGTTCGATCGGTTGAATGAAGACAAACCATCCTCCGAGGTGTTTCCAACGGTTAGTAAGGCATCGCACGATGACCGGCCACTATCCGTTGAATCCGCTTTACCCGTTTTTGATGCTTGAAGTTCTAAAAGATGAGGGAAAAGATGGTGGCTTGATGGAAACCGTTGAGTCGTCGTTCGATCGGTTGAATGAAGACAAACCATCCTCGGAGGTGTTTCCAACGGTTAGTAAGGCATCGCACGATGACCGGCCACTATCCGTTGAATCCGCTCTACCCGTTTTTGATGAAAACGCTAGTCCATCGTCTTCGAAAATTTCGACGCTGATTTCGTTGAGTAGTTTTCTCAATGCGGTTGATGAGAAGTATAGGGAGTTGCTCGCGCAAGAGGAGATCTTTTCGGTTGTAGAATCTGAACCTGCTGGGGAGGAGGAGGAGGAAAAGTCTGCCAAGCCCTCTATTCCTTCTTCGTCTACCGATATTTGTGGCCGCGTAGCAGGTAATTTCAGAGAATTATTATTTTTATACTATTTAGGTCAAATATGCTTTTTACGGTCACACTTGCATGCCGGAGGTCCCGGGTTCGATTTCGGGCGAGGTCGAAGTTTTTTCGACTCTCGCGGTGTACTCAGCCCTGTGAGGACAATTGAGTAACTACCTACTTTAATCGAGTGGCGGCATTACCAATGTGAACGCTGGGTCTTCACGTTCATGCTTACTAGTATAATTTCCTTTCCCCCAGGTTGGGGAGACAGTTCTGATTCGATTTGTCATTACGGAGGCACGTCACATATTGGATCCAAAGATGGAGCGTTTGGTGAGTTTAAAATTACATTTCGACCTTTCCAAGTATCTAATTTGATCCTCCCCTTTCTAGAAATAATAATGATAAACTCTTTATTGTGTTTTAAATAAATATTAACAAAAACGCAACTAGTGGTTACTGCATTGGGCAATCTCTGCCATCAAAACTCTTGTCGATAGATACCTAGGTAGTTCGATAGGTAGTTCATCATTTAGTCTCACGTATATTCAAGACAAATAACGGGTGTAAAGGTGTTTTTCCTTCCTTCTGAGGGTAAAATTCTATTACACGTGACAAATTTCTTTGCGACCATTTCTTTGCGTTTTAGTGCTAGTTGAACAAAGCTTGTTCCGATTGGCACGTTTCGCACATTACCTATTCTTTTCTATGACCTCGCAGGGACCCAACCTCGGCCCAACATCGCCATCATTGAGAAAACGTTCCCCGACAATCTTCTGGCCAAAGCTTGTGCCGAGATAGCACGCAAACGCCCCGACAACCCGATACGATATTTGGCGTTCTATCTGATGAATCATGAGAAGAATCAGAAGAGAAACGAAAAGTATGCGGCACATCTGGAGGCCATGATGGAATATAAGAAAACTTTGGTAAGTCGTATATATTTTTTTTTTTTCTACATTGTGCTTCAAACTCCTAGAACAGCTTCTGGCTATTGATACAAATTACTTTTATAATACGGAGTATCCCTCGTATTAAGGCTAAATGTAAGTCTCTCTTTAGAAGGGCAAAAATGAGTGCGTTAAAAAAGCACTATCTCAAGACAAGCCTTATTGAGCGTAACATCTTGATTAATTTGTTATTTTATTGTTGTACTGTTTTCAATGTTTTCATAGTCGAAGTTTTCTCTGATGTCCACCACTCACGTTGATGCATGCATGACAGGCCGCCTGTCAGGCAGGTTCAATGATTGAATTTTCATCATGCAAAAGGCGGCTTTTCAGGCTGTCTGTTGCCTGTGATCCTTTTTCCGCCCCCCACGTTCATGCTTGCATGACATGCTGCCTGTCAAGCTTGCATGACATGCTGCCTGTCAAGCTTGCATGACATGCTGCCTGTCATGCTTGCATGAATGTGTGGGGCGGGCATGATATTGACCCGTTTAACGTCTTTATAATACCTTTCCTATTCGTATTCGAACAGCATATTTCCTCAAGGTTAAGGTTGCCTTACACCTCAAACTTATTATAATACCTTACATGTGATTTATTACATTGCTTCCTCCTCTTATAACAATAAAATTTCGAGCTCTCCATAGTCTTCAGGTATTGGTAATTGCATACAAGTGGGTTCAGGTATTGGTAATTGCATACAAGTGGTCTCCAGGTATTGGTAATTGCATACAAGTGGTCTTCAGGTATTGGTTATTGCATACAAGTGGTCTTCAGGTATTGGTAATTGCATACGAGTGGTCTTCAGGTATTGGTAATTGCATACAAGTGGGTTCAGGTATTGGTAATTGCATACAAGTGGTCTCCAGGTATTGGTAATTGCATACAGACAAGTTGATCACCTTGAACTCTGATTTCTACCAGAAATGTGTTGATGAAAAAAACACTGGTGGCTATGGGCTTACATATTCCTACGTTGTTAAATCGGGAGCAACAAGTTGATCACCATGAACTCTGATTTCTACCAGAAATGTGTTGATAAATTAAACACTGGTGGCTATGGGCTTACATATTCCTACGTTGTTAAATCGGGAGCATCATCGCAATGTTATTTTGCTGCTAAGCCAGAGCTTGCTTTCACCAATCAACTGAGGAGAGAGCAAATATACAGATTGGAACGATTACGGAACTTGCAGAATCTGATGGAAATAAGGTCGAATCAAACAGATATTCCGGATGTACCTAATGTAGGTACCTAAGCAAATATACAAATTGGAACGATTACGGAACTTGCAGAATCTGATGGAAATAAGGTCGAATCAAACAGATATTCCGGATGTACCTAATGTAGGTACCTAAACAAATATACAGATTGGAACGATTACGGAACTTACAGAATCTGATGGAAACAAGGTCGAATCAAACAGATATTCCGGATGTACCTAATGTAGGTACCTAATCTCTTGCTTCATGAAAAGCGTTGAACAAAGTCTTGGATCAGCTTTTTCGCGCCAAGTGAAACCAATATACCCCCAAGACACAAACATAGCATCACCTAATCTCTTGCGTCATGAAAAGCGTTGAACAAAGTCTTGGATCAGCTTTTTCGCGCCAAGTGAAACCAATATACCCCCAAGACACATAGCATGAGAGAAAGCGCTTTCAGTATTTACATGCATAAGTAAAGTCATGATTCATGTGCCTTTAGATGCGCTTAATCTTATATCACTGTGTCCTTGACTCCTCGAGATTTTTTCAGACCTCTTGCTAGTTAGTAACTTGGTTGTCTAAAATTTCAAGCCAGTGCTTAACTATGTTAGATGTAGAATGACGCGGTCTCTTCATTAATTTTAGATTTTAAAATTACAATTTTAAACGAGGCATACATACGTTATATTCCTAATCGACGCATTCCATCCAAAACTAGTGATTTTTATTTTGAATAAAATATATAAATAAATCTTTCCTTTTGATAAACATAGCATGAGAGAAAGCGATTTCAGGATTTACATGCATATAAGTAAAGTCATGATTCATGTGCCTTCAGATGCGCTTAATCTTATATCACTGTGTCCTCGACTCCTCGAGATTTTTTCAGACCTCTTGCTAGTTAGTAACTTGGTTGTCCGAATTTCAAGCCAGTGCTTAACTGAGTTAGATTAGAATGACGCGGTCTCTTCATTAATTTTAGATTTTAAAATTACAATTTTAAACGAGGCATACATATGTACGTTATATTCCTAATCGACGCATTCCATCCAAAACTAGTGATTTTTATTTTGAATAAAATATATAAATAAATCTTTCCTTTTGATAGATTTTTATTATCACTCACTTTCTTTTTTTCGTATTTTGTTTTCGTATATTTATCTCGTATCGTAACATAACGTACTGTCGTATTTAGAGCACGCAGTTTTATTCTTGCCATGACCTCAATTGAAGTTCTAAAAGATGAGGGAAAAGATGGTGGCTTGATGGAAACCGTTGAGTCGTCGTTTGATCGGTTGAATGAAGACAAGCCATCCTCCGAGGTGTTTCCAACGGTTAGTAAGGCATCGCACGATGACCGGCCACTATCCGTTGAATCCGCTTTACCCGTTTTTGATGAAAACGCTAGTCCATCGTCTTCGAAAATTTCGACGCTGATTTCGTTGAGTAGTTTTCTCAATGCGGTTGATGAGAAGTATAGGGAGTTGCTCGCCCAAGAGGAGATCTTTTCGGTTGTAGAATCTGAACCTGCTGGGGAGGAGGAGGAGGAAAAGTCTGCCAAGCCCTCTATTCCTTCTTCGTCTACCGATATTTGTGGCCGCGTAGCAGGTAATTTCAGAGAATTATTATTTTTATACTATTTAGGTCAAATATGCTTTTTACGGTCACACTTGCATGCCGGAGGTCCCGGGTTCGATTTCGGGCGAGGTCGAAGTTTTTTCGACTCTCGCGGTGTACTCAGCCGAGAGAATTATTATTTTTATACTCTTTAGGTCAAATATGCTTTTTTACGGTCACACTTGCATGCCGGAGGTCCCGGGTTCGATTTCGGGCGAGGTCGAAGTTTTTTCGACTCTCGCGGTGTACTCAGCCCTCAGCCCTGTGAGGACAATTGAGTAACTACCTACTTTAATCGAGTGGCGGCATTACCAATGTGAACGCTGGGTCTTCACGTTCATGCGTGAGGACAATTGAGTAACTACCTACTTTAATCGAGTGGCGGCATTACCAATGTGAACGCTGGGTCTTCACGTTCATGCAAATAAAACAAGGTGGGCCCGTCCCTCCAGGAATTTTTTAGCCCGTAGTTTACTCGATCGTGGTTAAAGAAAATTAGTATGTACCTACATATGTACTATTATTACTCGCACTGCGTGTTCGGGAGGTTGCGTATACGGTCGCGCTGCACGCTCCCGAAGCTTCGCACGGTTGTGCATGCGGTCGCGCTGCGCGCTCCTGGGGCTTCGCACAGTTGTGCATGCGGTCGCGCTTCGCGCTCCGTTGTTTAAGGTCGCGCTGCGCGCTCCTGGGGCTTCGCACGGTTATGCATGCGGTAATTTTATAATTGGGAAACCTGAATAAATCTTCGATTTCGGGAAGATAAGACCTCCGTTATTACACTTCCCTCTATCAAACCTCTTGTGAGAAAAAGAAAAATAATAATAATAATAATAAATGAATTGGTCGGAATGTAGAGGTACCCATTGGTCGATGGGCCTTGGCCCGAGCCTACTGACAGTGGTTAGAGAGTGTGCACCTTGGATTTTATAGGGTGTTACCGAATTCGTTTGAGCACTCCCGTCGTCTTGGTGACGTAGTGGTTAGGGGGGGACATTTATCCGGTTTTTACCCCGGTAAAATCGGGGTAAACTTGCAATATGAGAAACTACGAGGCATCATACTCCTAGAACAGCTTCTGGCTATTGATACAAATTACTTTTATAATACGGAGTATCCCTCGTATTAAGGGTAAATGTAAGTCTCTCTTTTGCCAGCCTAGTTAGCTTAGTTGGTAGTGCGTCTGCCTTGTAAGCGCTAGGCCGCGGGTTCGATTCCCGCCCGGGGCGGATTTTATCCTGATGGGATAATGTTCGTTCTCGGAAACGGCTGGCTTTCTCCTATCCTGTCTTCCTTCTCTCCTCGATTTCGGGACGATAAGACCATAGCAGTTAAAGTTCCCTCTGTCAAACCTCTTAAAAAAAAAAAAAAAAAAAAAAAAAAAAAAAAAAAAAAAAAAAAACAAAAAAATAAGTCTCTCTTTAGAAGGGCAAAAATGAGTGCGTTAAAAAAGCACTATCTCAAGACAAGCCTTATTGAGCGTAACATCTTGATTAATTATCGGACAAGTAATTTTAGTGAATGGGAGATTATTTTATTCCACAAAAAAGGAATTAGAGAGTCACTAGATAGGTAACTTAAAGTGTTTTTAGTTCCCCATTTCTATTAGCTATAAATTCCCTCCCTCTATCCCCTTCTCTCCCTCTTTCCCGTCCTTCTCTCTTTCCTATCTCTCCTTTCTCTCTTCCCTTCTCCCCCTCTTCCTTTTCTCCCTCCTCCCTCCCTCCAATCCTAGCTCCGATTTTTCCCTCCTTCTTTATTTCCCTCCCTTCAAGTCCTTCCTTCCTCTCTCCTTCTCATTCTCCTCCTCTATCCTCCTCCCTCCTTCCTAGTCTCCTTCTATCCCTCCTTCCTTTCTCTATTCCTTCCTCTCTCCTTCTTCTTCTCCTCTATTCCCTTTCCTCCTTTATTCTCTCCCTCTATCCGTTCCTTCTTTATCCGTTCCTTCTTCTCCTCTATCCACCTCCCTCCTTCCTTCTCTCCCTCTATTCGTTCTTCCTATTCTCTATCCCTTCTGTTTCTCCTATAGCTCTGATTTTCCCACCTACGCCAGAATGTGTGGGAGTCTGAAAGGCGGGTTTCACCAACGATGACTAACTAAATCGGACAAGCCAGCCTAGTTAGCTTAGTTGGTAGTGCGTCTGCCTTGTAAGCGCTAGGCCGCGGGTTCGATTCCCGCCCGGGGCGGATTTTATCCTGATGGGATAATGTTCGTTCTCGGAACGGCTGGCTTTTTCCTATCCTGTCTTCCTTCTCTCTTCGATTTCGGGACGATAAGACCATAGCAGTTACAGTTCCCTCTGTCAAACCTCTTTAAAAAAAAAAAAAATACCCTCCAAGCTAACTAGGCTGGCACGAAATCCTTTCATCTTGCCAAATTTTTGTGGGTTTCGAGTCGATATCGATCGATAGTGTAGAGTTGTAGACTTTGTTAATTATGCTGTAAATCACTTATTTAAGTTATTTTAGACCTTGATTGTATTTTAAATATTCTTTTTAGTTTGCTTGTTCGTTTTTTATGTATAGGTATAAAATATCAGTATGTTCCATAAATAATTGTTTTTCAACATTTTCTGTCTCTTTGTTGAGAATGTGTATCTTATACTTTTGCAATTAGAGGTAATATTTCATAGAAATTAGTTAGGCCTTTTTTCTTTCCAAAATTTGGATCCTACAATGGAGGAGTTGCAATTGAGAAAATATTATTAATCTTGTTCTTATAATATAAGATAGAAGGTCGATTCCTACGAAAAAAGTTGTGAAAAATCCAAATCTGAGCTCTTACTAATGATCCATATTGAAATTCAGTCCCAAAAGTGAAATTTTGAAACATCCATTTTCACCCCCGGAGGCCATCAGGGCCGGAAGTCTAATGGAAGAGTTGCAATTGGGAAAATATTATTAATAGAAGGTCGATTCCTACGAAAAAAAGTTGTGAAAAATCCAAATCTGAGGTTTTACTAATGATCCATATTGAAATTCAGTCCCAAAAGTGAAATTTCGAAACATCCATTTTCATCCCCGGAGGCCATCAGGGCCGGAAGTCTAAATTTCATTTTTTGGCCTGAATTTCAACATGAACCATTAGTGGGACCTTTTTGAAGCACAAATCACCAATCGATATGAATTTCCTATTTTTTGGTGCTTCCCCTAGAGACCGCCTTAACATAACAATATCCCTTCAAACTAACTACCTACTAGAAAACTGATTCATTCAGAGGATAAAATCCCGTACCTCGGCTGAAAATTTCGCCTGCGGCACTCTATTTTATTTTGCTCACTTTAGCGTTCAGCGAAAATTAGGATAAGAAAATAACTACGAAGTAGGTACGTCAAAAATTAACTTGTGACAAAGCATGAGGCACTTATCTACCTACTTTTTGAAAAATTTCGCCTGCGGCGCTGAAAATTTTAAGTTCGATCAGCCCAAACTGGGGGCCCCGCGCCTTTGAAAGTCAATTTTCTACTTTCAAAAGTGTCCTTAGTCATCGCTATCCTTATCGACTTGGTCTGAATCAAATGTCTTTTGACTTGGGAATGGAAGAATCAATGTTTACGAACGATGAAGCTGTTTCAGACTTCATCACCATCTTGTCTCAGGATTTTGACCTGGTTATGATTGCAGAGCACATGGAAGTATCCTTGATATTACTAGCAGACCTGATGCAGTGGCCTTTAGAGCAAGTTGACCCATGCATTAAAACAAAGGTCTATATATCTGTATTGAAAACGAATTCCTACCAATATACATTAAAGAAACGTCCTGTTCTTCAAATGAAGGTATCACATGCATATTTTATTTATCTAATAAGCAGTTAGCAGTTAATGAGAAGAAAAAAGCGGTGTTCAAGTTAAAAAGAACCGTTCGACCAATCAACTGATCTAAAGTGGATTTCAACATGAGATGGTTAACCCAAGACAATGAGCAAAAACGAACTTGAAATAACTTCGTATAGAATATAGAGAAAAGGTAGGAACACATTACCTTTTTTTTCTCTTTTTTTTTTAAATTAATCAGGGTGTTTATTTTGTAAAATGTACCTCCCATAATGTATCAAATATATAAGACCTTGGTTAGACTGCGGGGGAAAAGGGACTTTTCAGTCCTATCCCAGCAGGATAAACAAGGTATATTCTATTCTATTCTACACGTGAGCTGATGGAATGGTCAGAAAGATGTAGTTCAAAGTTTTCCATGATATAGTAGGTACTAGGTAATTTCGTTCATGATAGCCACACTGCCCTCAAGAACTGCCCTCAAGTCACGTGACGTGATAGTATAGTGTGTTTCTACTTTCTTCCTTAAATATCAGACTGCAGGGCCGGTCTAAATTATTACCACGAAGTCAAAAACGAATCCTTTTCCAAAGACAATGAGCAAAAACGAACTTGAAATAACTTCGTATAGAGTAAGTATAGAGAAAAGGTAGAAACACATTACTATCATGTTACTGAAGCTCACGTGACGTGATAGTGTGTTTCTACTTTCTTCCTTAAATATCAGACTGCAGGGCCGGTCTAAATTATTACCACGAAGTCAAAAACGAATCCTTTTCCACCCGAGCTCGTTCGGCCTTCAGCTGGTCTGCCCTATAGGCCAGGGCCGTCGTCAGGCTACTGTTGGGGAATTGGTCGGGCCACACCGTATGTACAATCCACGGGACATAGTACGATACTCGCGTGTAGATAGCGGGCGTGTTGGCGTGACCGCATTGCCGCCCGTACGAGGTGATGCCTATGATGTTGTACATGCAGAGGTCGGGCATGATGGTTTGCAACGGGCCCCCGGAGTCACCCTGGAGAAAAGAGACGGGGGATGGTTAGGACTTGTGTTTTGTTCATATGGTTTCGGTTTTGTTGCGAGTTAGCAGGGCCGTATAGGGGGGAGGCGAAGGCCGAGACTTCAAAATTTGGAACATCCAGCCCATACATCCCTGTTTCTACTCTCGCGTAACGTGTTTGTGCGCATGCGTTTTTGCGCATTTCTTATAATCTTACGTCAAAATCCAGCCATCAGTGCTAAGGACAGCCACTCACTATTGGGTAGACTTGACAGGTCCCCCTATCAGGTCTACCTGATAGTGTGTGCTTATCAGGTATCAGATAGACCTGAGAGGGGGACCTTTTCAGCCGTGCCTGTCAGGTCTACCTGATAGTGTGTGTGGCCATCGGGTAGACCTGACAGCCGGACCTGATCAGGTGTACCTGTCGTCAGGTCTACCTGATAGTGAGTGGCTGGCCCAAGGCATGAGCTTACCTGACACGTATCTTTGCCTCCTGCCATAACTGTGGCGCACAGTTGTGACGAAATGAGTGTGGTCTCTTGTTTGGAACAAGTGTCGTTGTTGATAATGTCCAGGACAACTTTCATGAGACGTAGACTTTCTTTAGTGTCTGGGAGAGGAATAGAAATCAACGTGGTTTTTATTTGAATAGGACAAACCTACTAGATGTGAACTACTCCCCTAGTAACCAAATTATTCCAACCCCGTTATAATTTGGATTGCACAACCCCAGAATAATCCTAGGATCGAAGAAGGATTATATCCAGATTCTAGGAGGATAGTAAAATCCTGGATAGGTAAACCGGATTTTATCCGGGTAGAAACGCGATTGCAGTATCCCAGGATTAGAATCGGGATAGAATCTGGCTACCGGATAATCCGATCCTATCCTCTTTTCTATCCGGATTTTATACGGGTTCCACCCGGATAGGATCCCCTATCAGTATTTTTCTTTTATCAATTTACTAGATGTGAACTACTCCCCTAGTACTTATACTTTTTATAGGACTTAAAGTTGGCACGTACCTTACTGATTGTCTCTACAAGCGGTTCGCTTTCGTTGAATGTTATCTGTTTCGCATTTCCGTTTTTTATGTTCTAATTGACGAGTTCGCGGAGTTCGCGAATGATAACACATTGACAATTTGCTGAAGACGGGTCTGGAGTTCAGACCCGAAACGTCCAATACCAAACAGTAAGGTACGTGCCAACTTTAAGTCCTATAAAAAGTATAAGTTAAGTGTGAGTGTTGGCAAATCAAAAATGTCATTTAACTCCCCTAGTAACCAAATTATTCCAACCCCGTTACAATTTGGATTGGACAATCCCAGAATAATCCTAGGATCGAAGAAGGATTCTATCCAGATTCTAGGATTATAAAATCCTGGATAGGTGAACCGGATTTTATCCGGGTGGAAACGCGATTGCAGTATCCCAGGATTAGAAGCGGATAATCCGATCCTATCCTCTTTTCTACCCGGATTTTATACGGGTTCCACCCGGATAGGATCCCCTATCAGTATTTTTCTTTTATCAATGCTCACTGCACATCTCTACAACCTACCGAAGTAGTTGAGTTTCCCAAACCCGGACGCAATGGCCGTGGGGCTCTTCACATTATGCGCCCGGTTGAGGCACGCTGGTTTGAGCGTTTCGGAAAATTCCACAGGGGGCGCAATCTTGAGGAGCGCAATGTCGTGATATTGGGAAGTCCCCTCTGTGGTGTAGTTGGGGTGCAGGATGTTCTGCATCACCCTGTGAATGTTATCGGTGACACTGTAGGAGAGTTTGGTGATCAGTCCGAACCGAACGTAACGGGGCTTGCCTCTGTAAGTTGAGGAAAAGTTGAATTGGAAATTTAAAATAATAATAAAAATAGTAGTCGTCCACAAAGGAGAACCGACCATCTACCCTCACCTAGTACCGACCCAAGAAAAAATAAGCAAATCATGCTAATGAATAGAAGCGTCCTAGAAGGAGCCTTGACCATAATAGTGATGGTGTTGGCGAGGGTCAATGGGCAATGGTCGCCGTTGTGGCCTTGAGAGAAAAAAAAGTTTAGAAACAGTGCTCTTAACCACTTGGTAACAGAGGTGCGCAACATTTACTGGTGATTTACTTACAGTGGACTGGTAATACAATGGGCTGCAGTCATTACATAGTTGGGACTTATCAGGGATCCTCCACAAAACCATTTGACATCTTTCATAGTTCCTCCTTCTTCTAGAAATCCCACTTCAGCCTGGAACATGATCAGGAATATCAGGATCAATAAAAGTAGCCTACACTCAAAGAGGTGAAGAGGGAGAACCGCCGCAGTTATCCCTATTAGGCCGTGCAATAGTCCTAAACTAAAATGGACGCGGCACACAATTGATCAAGAAGAGACCGCCCGGAGAACCGACCATCTACCCTCGCCTATTACTGACCCAAGAGAAAATGAGCAAACCATGCTAATGAATAGAAGCGTCCTCAACGGAGCCTTGACCATAGTACCGACCCTTGCAGAAAATCAAGAAATTGAGTTGAGTATTTTTTCTGTGATGGTCTTGGCGAGGGTCAATGGGCAATGGTCGCCGATGTGGCCTTGCAAAAAAAAAAAAGTTTAGAAACAGTGCTCTTCTTAGCCACTTGGTAGTAACAGAGGTGCGCAACTTTTACTGGTGATTTACTTACAGTGGACTGGTAATACAATGGGCTGCAGTCATTACATAGTTGGGACTTATCAGGGATCCTCCACAAAACCATTTGACATCTTTCATAGTTCCTCCTTCTTCTACAAATCCCACTTCAGCCTGGAACATGATCAGGAATATCAGGATCAATAAAAGTAGCCTACACTCAAAGAGGTGAAGAGTGAGAACCGCCGCAGTTATCCCTATTAGGCAGTGCAATAGTCCTAAACTAAAATGGACGCGGCACACAATTGATCAAGAGGAGACCGCCTTAACATAACAATATCCCTTCAAACTAACTACCTACTAGAAAACTGATTCATTCAGAGGATAAAATCCCGTACCTCGGCTGGGATTGAACCCACACTCTTCTGTTTATCAGGCGAACGTCTTAAAATAGACATACCCAACCGCTCGGCCACTAAGACATTTGTTTCCGAGACGTACAAAACTTCTTTATTAATCAACTCGATCGAAAAGTTTGAAATTTTCCCCTAAAAGTCACTTTTTCCTCTCTAGCGGGTCTCCCTTTCCTACACCACCGGTGACACCTACACCACCGAGGCAGGACCACGTTAACCAAGGAATTTTAATTGTGTTAAGCATAAATGCTTGTCACATATGCCGTTCCCCGCTTAATACACTCCGCTACATTTTATGACTTAACTTGGACTCGAACCACGAACCTCCAGATCCGAAGTCCACCGCACCAACCACTGAGGTTTGTAGGACCACGTTAACCACGTCCTAGTTTAGTGGAAATGAATAGATCAGTTGCGCTTACTTGGGTGATGTTTCAAAGTCATAGAGCAGGAAAAATGAGGACCAACGGATTTTTTCTTTTTCTTCGACCACCTACCACCTACACCACCGAGGCAGGACCACGTTAACCAAGGAATTTTAATTGTGTTAAGCGTAAATGCTTGTCACAAATGCCGTTCCCCGCTTAATACACTACGCTACATTTTATGACTTAACTTGGACTCGAACCACGAACCTCCAGATCCGAAGTCCACCGCACTAACCACTGAGGTTTGTAGGACCACGTTAACCACGTACTAGTTTAGTGGAAATGAATTCAAATCCTCCTCTCTAAACTTACTTGATGAGGGAATTCTCCATACTTGGCCCGCGATCCCCCTATAATCATAGGCATGGCTAGGATGTCACACTGGGTCCTCACATATCGGACCCCGCCCACCAGGGCCGGCGCTAGGGCTATTGGACTCTCATCCTGTATCTTGGAATACTGGGTGCACTCTGGGTAAGAAAACAAAAAGGTATGCTCTGGATAAGAAAACAAATAAAACATGTAGGTGATGAGGTCATAATTCAAGACTCCCGCTTCGTTTGTTTGTGCGCAAGCGTTTCTGCACATTTTGATGTGAAATATGACGTCACAACTCTTTGAACTTTTTCATTAGAACGGCAATTAAAAGTTGAATTTTCGACCTTTTAAAGTTACTTTTTCGGAGTTTTGACCTCAGATTTGGATTTTTCACAACTTTTTACGTAGGAATTTTCTAATAATAATATTTTCCCAATTGCAACTCCTCCATTCAAATCCTCCTCTCTGAACTTACTTGATGAGGGAATTCTCCATACTTGGCCCGCGATCCCCCTATGATCATAGGCATGGCTAGGATGTCACACTGGGTCTTCACATATCGGACCCCGCCCACCAGGGCCGGCGCTAGGGCTATCGGACTCTCATCCTGTATCTTGGAATACTGGGTGCACTCTGGGTAAGAAAACAAAAAGGTAGGTATGCTCTGGATAAGAAAACAAAAATCTGGTGTGACACATCACACGACTTTCCTTATCCTATTAAATTATGCTTATTTGAGTGTTTTTCACCTTAACTTTTACAATATCTCTAACCCTTTAGTCAGTATAGCTGAAAACCGCCAAAAAACGGTCGAAATGCCGCCAACTACAGCACCTATCAAGTATTTTGTGTTGCATCCTTGTCACATTTGTGGACTAATAATAATAATAATAAAAAGAAAAATGAAAGTAATTAAATAATAATCTAGGTTAATTACTTTCTTCCTCCCCTTTATATATTGGATCCAAAGATGGAGCGTTTGGTGAGTTTAAAATTACATTTCGACCTTTCCATGTTACATCTAATTTGATCCTCCCCTTTCTAGAAATAATAATGATGAACTCTTTATTGTGTTTTAAATTAATAAATATTAACAAAAAAGCAACTAGTGATTACTGCATTGGGCAATCTCTGCCATCAAAACTCTTGTTGATAGATACCTAGGTAGTTCATCATTTAGTCTCACGTACGAGTACATATATTCAAGACAAATAACGGGTGTAAAGGTGTTTTTCCTTCCTTCTGAGGGTAAAATTCTATTACACGTGACAAATTTCTTTGCGACCATTTCTTTGCGTTTTAGTGCTAGTTGAACAAAGCTTGTTCCGATTGGCACGTTTCGCACATTATTCTTTTCTATGACCTCGCAGGGACCCAACCTCGGCCCAACATCGCCATCATTGAGAAAACGTTCCCCGACAATCTCCTGGCCAAAGCTTGTGCCGAGATAGCACGCAAACGCCCCGACAACCCGATACGATATTTGGCGTTCTATCTGATGAATCATGAGAAGAATCAGAAGAGAAACGAAAAGTATGCGGCACATCTGGAGGCCATGATGGAATATAAGAAAACTTTGGTAAGTCGTTTTTTTTCTACATTGTGCTTAGAAATTTTTAAAAATAGAACGAACGATTTTTGTCTTACTGATAGAACGATTTTTGTCCTCTTTTCGAGAGAAATTCGCCAGTCAGTGTCGATAGACTTTGGTCGACTGTAGAGTAGACACACCTTAAAGGGTTTTTACTTGATGTTTGGTTTTTTTGTTCGACGATTTAATTAAAAAATCCTGTTGTGGTCAAGTGCAGATGAACGAAAACCGTCTAAAAATGGCGTAAGAAAGCTACCATGAAATAGTAGACTTCGTACATAATATGTTGCTAGGGAGTATGCTGAAATAGAAATTTCCATTTTGACTTTCAGGAAGAATTGAATGTAGAATCTCTACAGGAAGATGAAATGTTTGACTTACCAGAAGAACTTGACGTTGGGTTTTTACTTGATGTTTGGTTTTTTTGTTCGACGATTTAATTAAAAAATCTGTTGTGGTCAAGTGCAGATGAACGAAAACCGTCTAAAAATGGCGGAAGTATGCTGAAATTTCCATTTTGACTTTCAGGAAGAATTGAATGTAGAATCTCTACAGGAAGATGAAATGTTTGACTTACCAGAAGAACAAACAAGCTAACTAGGCTGACCCATTTATTCTGGTTACCTACTTTGGAGAAAATTGGGGTGAACTAGAAATGACGTACACCTGGTAGGTACCTACTTTTTTTGATGATGATTGAAATGAAGCTCATAAAAAATTTAATGACATTTTGTGTCAGTATACCTACAAGATAGATATATTAGGTCACCTATTGGAACTAGGTAGGTAGGTACTGTAAAGAAATTAATTTTATATTTCAGACAGGTAGCAACCATCGTGGTTATATATCTGTGCAAACACACCGGGGCCAAGTCACGGGAGAAAAGTTTTTGAGTCCAATAACTTAAGCCAGCCTAGTTAGCTTAGTTGGTAGTGCATCTGCCTTGTAAGCGCTAGGCCGCGGGTTCGATTCCCGCCCGGGCGGATTTGCCCATGCATCAATACAGATAGACTCTATCTGTATTGAAAACGAATTCCTACCAATATACATTAAAGAAACGTCCTGTTCTTCAAATGTAGGTATCACATGCATATTTTATTTATTTAATAAGCAGTAACCAGAGTGAGGTCTTTTGAAGAAGAAAAATCTGGTGTGAACATCACACGACTTTCCTTATCCTATTGAATGATGCTTATTTTTATGTTCTATTGTAACTTTTACAATATATCCAGGACAACTTTCATGAGGCGTAGACTTTCTTTAGTGTCTGGGAGAGGAATAGAAATCAACGTGGTTTTTATTTAATTAGGACAAACCTACTAGATGTGAACTACTCTCGTCTCCTAGTAATCAAATTATTATAGTTCAATATGTTTATTTAATGTTAATCAATTTGACAAAAATTGTAAAACACAAGTCTTGATAATATCTAAAAACTACATATTCCAACCCCGTTAGAATTTGGATTGCACAACCCCAAAATAATCCTAGGATCGAAGAAGGATTCTATCCAGATTCTAGGATTATGAAATCCTGGATAGGTGAACCGGAATTTATCCGGGTAGAAACGCGGTTGCAGTATCCCAGGATTAGAATCCGTGTACGGGATCGAATAATCCGATCCTATCCTCTTTTCTATCCGGATTTTATACGGGTTCCACCCGGATAGGATCCCCTATCAGTATTTTTCTTTTATCAATGCTGTTCTAAGGCTGATTTTTCCATGTGATGCTTTTGCCATCAGAACCTTGAACTTTTTTTTATAATATGATCTGCCGGAGTGATTTATAGGACAACCTACCGAAGTAGTTGAGTTTCCCAAACCCGGACGCAATGGCCGTGGGGCTCTTCACATTATGCGCCCGGTTGAGGCACGCTGGTTTGAGCGTTTCGGAAAATTCCACAGGGGGCGCAATCTTGAGGAGCGCAATGTCGTGATATTGGGAAGTCCCCTCTGTGGTGTAGTTGGGGTGCAGGATGTTCTGCATCACCCTGTGAATGTTATCGGTGACACTGTAGGAGAGTTTGGTGATCAGTCCGAACCGAACGTAACGGGGCTTGCCTCTGTAAGTTGAGGAAAAGTTGAATTGGAAATTTAAAATAATAATAAAAATAGTAGTCGTCCACAAAGGAGAACCGACCATCTACCCTCACCTAGTACCGACCCAAGAAAAAATAAGCAAATCATGCTAATGAATAGAAGCGTCCTAGAAGGAGCCTTGACCATAATAGTGATGGTCTTGGCGAGGGTCAATGGGCAATGGGCAATGGTCGCCGTTGTGGCCTTGAAAAAAAAAGTTTATAAACAGTGCTCTTAACCACTTGGTAACAGAGGTGCGCAACATTTACTGGTGATTTACTTACAGTGGACTGGTAATACAATGGGCTGCATGATTGTTTACCATAATCTTATGTTTAACTTGTACTAAATAAAGAAAGTTCAAGATATGTGCTAATTTTACTCGAGATCCAAGTCAGCTAATACTCAAAGATAATCTTCCAATGATTATTTCCACTGGTTTTCTCCATTTTACCATTTAACCATCATAATTATTTTTAACAAACATTTTCTCGGATCCCTCAATGATAAGCTAAAATTATCAAAATTTCATCTGGGCTTTCTGTTTGTGGTGTGCTGTTATAATCAGTCCTATGTTGTCGTGTTCAATACGCTAGCGTGCATCTTTGGAATCAAGATTATTCGGACCTTGTATCTGTTCAGCAATCAACAATATTGTAGGATGTTACCTAACGATCAAGTAAGTGTAAACTCACCAAACCTAATCCCAGATCTAGAGTCTTGTATGTATTAATTAACTATGTTCATTATGACCTAATCAATTTTTGGACTCTCATCCATCTGTGCTTGTGCAGAAGTACAAAGTGCTTTTTTGAAGATGTTAAAAAGAGCTAGCTGTAATTGCCAAGTTCTTATCAAGTAGCTCCAAGAAAAAACCTTACTGATCTGTTTAGGGTAAAATTCACCCCAGGCAGGAATTGAACCCATGACCTAGCACTTACAAGGCAGACACTCTACCCTCCAAGCTGCCAAAGTGCCTAACAATGTGAGATTGTATACTCGGGGGCTAACTTAGGATAAGGTCTATAGGTTCATGTCAAAATGGTTCTTGGTAAGAACCAAAAAGAGTAGGGAAGAGTAAAAAAAAGAGAGATCTTTACATTGAATATACCTACCCAGTTTCAATCGGTACCTACCTTTTAGATATGTACCTGATGTAATAGAAAGTTGAGTTTATCCTACATTGGAGAGCCCAAAGCTCATCAGATAGGTAAGGTACCACCTATTTACCTACTTATTATTATTATTATTATTATTACCTACCTATATGAAATGCTGCAAACATTTTGGGTTTCCTGTCTTTAAAAAACAATTTCAATCGACTTTGGAGACCTGTATTCTACCCTGAACAGTCGAACGTTCAGTACGAATACCCTGTGTGATTATACGACGGGCCCTGATCAACAAGATGTCCGAAACTTATCCGGGGCCAATTTCTCTGAAGATAAGGTAAGTCGTGTCCTTTGATTGAGGCCCGTCTTCATTGGAACCAAACTTTGTACCACAACATTTCTTATTAGGTATAGGATAAGGAAAGTAAAAATTTGATTGATTGTATTTCCATCCATTCGGCTATCAGAAGGTGTCCGCCTAATGCCTAATCGGTACCTGTGAACGACCGACGCGACGTGAAAGTTGTTGCTGAATGGCGCCAAAAATTTGAATTTGACCAAGACCCATTTTTAATCTTTGGGATATTTTGTGTTGCTGTCATGTTTTTTCGATACTATCCAGTTTCCCTTATTTATTCGGACGTTAATTATGAAACCGTGAGGAGTCCGAGATAGTAGGGTTTCATTTAAGGGAGAAAAAAAGGATTTAGAAAAATGACTGTAAATGGTACAGACGTTAATTATGAAACCGTGAGGAGTCCGAGATAGTAGGGTTTCATTTAAGGGAGAAAAAAAGGATTTAGAAAAATGACTGTAAATGACAGACGTTAATTATGAAACCGTGAGGAGTCCGAGATTGTAGGGTTTCATTTAAGGGAGAAAAAAAGGATTTAGAAAAATGACTGTAAATGGAAACTTTTTATGGACGAAATTTCAATACAGTGTTGCCAAATCAATCTTGACTAGATCAACAAACGTACTAAAAATTTCAGCTAGATTCTGGAAACTGGAAATCGTTTCAGGAAGCCAGAAACACTGCTAGAACCGCTCTTAGGGGGGGGGAGCAGGGGGCCTACCTCCCCTCCTCTGGCTTTTTTTGCACTCCTAAATTTAGAAATGAATTTGAAACATCCCCCCTCAAGGCACTGTGGGGGATTCTCGCCCCCCCTCGAAGAGCCGTAGACACTTTCTTATCGAACCTACTGATAAAATTATAACTCTACGTCACATCACGTCATTGCGAACTCAAAATGGGGCATGGGTGTTTTTTTTTTTTTTTACTTTTTAAGAAAAAAGAAGTTAGAATCAGAATTGAAAAAGCAAGAGCAACCTTTGTTAAAATGAAAAAAGTCCTGTGTTCTAGAAGCATAAACTTAGATCTGATAGAGAGAACTTTAACTGCCAAGGTTTTATCTGATTGGGATTAAATCCGCCCCGAGCGGGAATCGAACCCACGACCTAGCACTTACAAGGCAGACGCGCTGACCTCCAAGCTAACTAGGCTTGTGTTTTAGGTTTCTATGTGAATGGGACAGAAACTAGTTACGTGTGTAATTTTCCTCATTTGTATCAACGACCTTAGTGCTGTTTAACATACAACGGTTCATTAATACCGTTTTCTTGCTAAAATACAGTGTGTTTATAAAGCCCCCCCCCCTTAATTTTTGAATGGATGAATGTAGAAACCTGAAATTTTTTTATGCGAGTCTATATTTACCTCTAGTTTTTTTTTATAGGCTATGTAAAAGTTCAGGGACTTTCTCAAGGTTGGCCCCCTGGGACCGAAATTAAAAAAAAAAAAACTTATATTTTCCATCTTTTCCCCCCCAGATTCCCCCGGGCAGGCACACCAAACTCAAAGTCAAACCTGAAACTCCTAGAATTCTACTTGAACGAGAACCTTCAGATCTCCCACGTGAAGAATTTAGAGCTGCAATATCCCCTGTCACATATGTTTCCCTGGATGGAGTATGTGGTACGCGTGGGCTGGGCTGCCAACGAAGATCTGTGAGTACTGAACTTATTCAGCTCCCATGGTGTAGTGGTCACTGCGCTCGCCTTGCATGCGGGACACCCGGATTCAATTCCCGGCGAGGTCGAAAAATTTGTATCATGCAAATGGTTGATTCCCTTACATCAGTTCCCATGGTGTAGTGGTCACTGCGCTCGCCTTGCATGCGGGAGACCCGGGTTCGATTCCCGGCGGGGCCAAAAAATTTGTATCTTCCAAATGATTGATTCCGTGACTGGCTGTTGCGGGGCCCATACTGCGCTCGCCTTGCATGCGGGAGACCCGGGTTCAATTCCCGGCGAAGTCGAAAAATTTGTACCATGCAAATGGTTGATTCCCTTACATCAGTTCCCATGGTGTAGTGGTCACTGCGCTTGCCTTGCATGCGGGAGACCCGGGTTCGATTCCCGGCGGGGCCAAAAAATTTGTATCATGCAAATGATTGATTCCGTGACTGGCTGTTACGGGGCCCACTCAGCCTCGTGAGAAAAATGAGTAGCTATGTAATATAAATGCGCATATGGGGTTCTCGAAAATTAATAGATCCCAAATTTCATATTCTACGTTCCCGTTCCCGTTTGTCAAAAAAAGGAAAAAAAAATCGTGTCGTGCCATAGTGGGAACACTCTCATTTAAATTACTTTGCCTACATGACATATTAAAAAGAAAAGAAAAGAAAAAGTCGGATGAAGCTCACGACAAGTGGGAACGGGCCTTTAGGCGTTCAAAAGAAATATAGGATGTTCCAGGACTTTTCGAACACTCTGTATGTGATCTAGTTTCGATTCTAGTTTAATTCACGATTCGATATTTCAGGATCTGGGTGCAACTGCTGGATCGGAAACAGCAAAGAATCGAGCTTGTACTTTTGTCTATCAAAAACTTTGTGGAGCCGCTACCCAATGTATACCAATATATAGAAACTAGTACCCGAGTGTGCGTACCACCTGCAGTACTATGTACCAGAGTATCTGATGTATGGATTAATGTAAGTCAATTGGCTTAACTCTAGTACTCACCCGCTACATTTTCATCAGAAACATTGTTTTTCAAACCAACCTCAGTGGTGTAGTGGTTAGCTCGGTGGACTCTGGATCTGGAGGTTGGTGGTTCGAATCCAAGTGAAGCCAGAGATTTTAGCGTAGTGTATTAAGCGGGGAACGACATTTGTGTGATAAGCATTTATGTTTAACACAGATAAAATTTCATTGTTTCTCATCAAATGTTTTTGCAACAATCCAAACACAAGGTCCTGTATTGCTATTTAAATGACTAATATCCTCTGCTGTGTTGTTTGACAGGTGCATGATCTTCTCTACCTGTACCCTGTGACGGACTCCAACAAGATCACGTACATCTGGGCGAGTGAGGAGACAGGGTTCCGTCATTTGTACCTGATGACTAGTCTACTCGCCTCACATAGCAACGGAACCCTCTCCTCAGATGTAGAAGAAGACCCGTCAGTCCCTGGTGAAATCACAATGCCTGCTATTATTCTATCTCAAGTCGCACTCACGTATGGGGAGTGGGAAGTGTTGGGTCGTCAGATGTGGGTAGATGAGGAGCGTCAGTTAGTGTACTTCATGGCACTCCTTCAATGAATTTTAAATTTTAATTTTGGCGTCCCCTTTGTGTTGCTTTATATTCAAATTCAAATAGAATACTATGTAAGATTCAAATCCCTTTCATCTATGCCCAAGTCACAGTTCGAGTTTGACTTTTTAAGTTGTTGAACATGCTGTCAGTCCCTTTATCTTTCCCCTCCCTCCCCATGTAAGAACTTTTTATTATTATTATTTAAAAGAGGTTTGACAGAGAGAACTGTAACTGCTATGGTCTTATCGTCCCGAAATTGAAGAGAGAAGAAAGACAGGATAGGAGAAAGCCAGCCGTTCCGAGAACGAACATTATCCCATCAGGATTAAATCCATCCCAGGCGGGAATCGAACCCGCGGCCTAGCGCTTACAAGGCAGACACACTACCAACTAAGCTAACTAGGCTGGGTAAGAACTTTATTTAAAATGAAACAATAATAGATTACAATCATGTTACTGTAGATTTGGGGGATAAAAAATACTATCCCAGTCTTTTTACTTTCTATTACTTTATTGGCATTTGAATAGACAGAGACCTCCCAATGAAATTTGACAACACAAAGGGCACAAAGTTAACATTGTCATTATACAAATTCATTTTAAAATTTTACTTACAATTTGTTTTTAAGTTAACTGTATAAAAAATAATGCATTCTAATAGATAAATTTTAATTTACCTACCTAATTAAAAAATAAAATATATTATACAAATTTTATTGATGATTTCTGATGAGATTTATTTGGACTTGTTCATTTCCATCAACAATGAATTATGTATCCAAGTACACATGTGCATAATCTAACTTTGAACTTTCAAGTTTCAAACACTGTTGTGTTGGTGGTTGGTACTATATATTATAATGATCTGTAAATTACCTTGAGTTTCTTTCCTAGAAAAAAAATATGGTAGGGATCATGCCTTCTATTTTCAAGCTTCAACAAATTGAATATAACATAACCAACCAAGTTTCAAAGGATTAAAATCCCTTGTGTGTGATACAGGCCACAAGACCGATTCAGTTCTAACACAGAGCTAATAACTGAGAAAGCTTAGTTGGATTTCAACTTCTTTTGAAATCCAGTTTTAGTTTTCCTATTACAAAAGTCATACAGTTTTCGGATTCTAAACGTCATATGTTTCCATGCAGTTGGTCTCTCTTGAGGTATACTTCCGTGTTGAAGCATTTTCTTTTTCCTCAGAAGATTTTGAAACTCATTTCCCGATTGACCTCTCAGCCATGATGGAAGGTTATACAATATTTTGGTTGGGTGAATTTTATCATTGCCAAGGATATCAATGTAATCATTTTGTCCAAATAATGCACGTTTTTCATTCCAATGATCTTTAGGTCTGTACAAAGGCAATTGATTGATTCTCGTAGCTCCATCTTTTCTTGGCAAAAGCCCTTTTTGGAAGATCTTCTCAGTGTAACCAAATCTTCTTTCGTACAACGGCTTAGCACCTTGCTGATCCTTCCAATAGCGAAACCTCACAAACTGTTTGAGTGGCACAAAATTTGAAATGAATTTGGTCACATTCATTTTGGCAATCTGAAAATGAAATGTAGAAATTTTTTACATGAAGTAGGTACCTACCTATCTGTTTTCCTAATAATGTCAAAGCTACATGACCAATTTTGGTTTTGTCTTGGTCAACAGTTACTGAGTCTTTGCACTTTTAGTTTCTTGTGGGATTGGAGTCGGAGAGTGTGAGAACAACTTGTGGGAATGGGTTTGTTACATTGTTACTCATAAAATGTAGGTATAGTGCTTCAGAGGATAAGCTGATTGATATCTGTTTTCCTAATAACGTCAAAGCTACATGACCAATTTTGGTTTTGTCTTGGTCAACAGTTACTGACAGTCTTTGCACTTTTCATTTCTTGTGGGATTGGAGTCGGAGAGTGTGAAAACAACTTGTGGGAATGGGTTTGTTACATTGTTACTCATAAAATGTAGGTATAGTGCTTCAGAGGATAAGCTGATTGATTTGACTCTATTGGATAAGTGGGAAAAAAATCGTCGGTCCACTTAGACAGGTTCGACTGTATACAAAAAAAAAAAAACGGTCTATTTAGTCACATGAAAAAAAACTCCCATCTTTATTAAGTAAGTAGGTACTTATAGGCATTTGTGGACCCCTGAATGTGTCCCTGTGCGGCCCCTAAATGCTCGCGGGCCGTTCGCACATCGGGGGCTGCGAGGGTGGGATATACGATATACTATACGTCACAGCTGTGGTAATAAATGTAATAACATCATAATTAAACCCAATCTTATGAGAGAGCATCTCTTATCACTCTGGTGTTATTGGCAAGGTCTGAAATCATGTTGGTTTACTATCACCTCTTGTTTTTTATCTATGAGTTAGTCACCGAGGTGAGTCAGTATTCACGCGGTCTTCTCGCTGGATTGACCATGGAGTAAAACGGTTTACCTACTATCGAACGTAAACACATGATAAAACATCGTTTCGGAGTGCGACATTTTTAAAAAAGTTACGTGAATAGCGTGTAAGTTCTCTGAAAAGGTGTGAAATTTAAAGGAAATTGTCGTGCAACGATTAAAAAAAATATATATATAAAAAAAGAAAAAAGCCAAGTTTGTTAGGTCGTCATCGTCATTTTCTTTTTAATTCTTGAGTAAGTAGGTACTTACCTACTTGGGAACAAAAGTAATTTCCTAGTGTGATTTAATTATTAATTTTACAAGATTGTAAGTACGTGGTAGTGGTAGATATGTATTTAATTTATTGCACTGAAGCAAGTAGGTAAGTTGTGCCAGTAAGTAGGTACTAACCGTTATTAAGTTACCTATTTGTTTAGTTGTAAATTTCAAGAACTCAAGCATCTACGACCTATTGATATTATTTTTGAACTTTGAATAGGTACTTGATTTTGTGGAAGAGCTCACTGTGTGAGAATCCTGCCATAAAACCTTTAAAAAATATTCAAACAAAACTACCGTCAGAGGAAAAGAAATCTCATTCAGGAGTAACAGTGCGGCTTGTGCCTCGTGAAAAATGTACAAAATTCGCGTCTACATAGTGCCGGAGAGTTTGAAATCCAGATCCATATCGCATCAAACGCTACACGAGCCGTATAACTTGAGCCCGTACGACTTTGGAGACCTGTATTCTACCCTGAACAGTCGAACGTTCAGTACGAATACCCTGTGTGATTATACGACGGGCCCTGATCAACAAGATGTCCGAAACTTATCCGGGGCCAATTTCTCTGAAGATAAGGTAAGTCGTGTCCTTTGATTGAGGCCCGTCTTCATTGGAACCAAACCTATGAAAATTATAGTCCCCAAACCTATGAAATAGGTAGAGGGTGGATTTGACCAATATTTTTTCAGTCCTTAGAAGGCCTGTTAAGCTAACAGCCCGATAAGTTCCATTTGATTCGTATAGGCTTAACAGGGCTGTTACTTAGGGGCTAAGAAGAAAGTTGGTGAAATCCGCCGAGAGTCCCAATCATTTTCATAGGTTTGGTTTTTCAGGCGACAACGGACTACTTAAGAGTCGTCTCGTGTGTCAATGTGCGACGGGTCTGAGATTACTTTTAATCCAGGGAGTAACCTTTTGGAATAACAAGAGTCCACCTTAGTAACCGAGTGGTTAAAAGCACTGATGCTCAACCCAAAGTTGCTGGGTTTGAATCTCGGGAGAGACGGAAATTTTCGGATCAAACTTTTTTGTTCACAGGTGAGGCATGGGTAAAAGAATGTGTAAACCTTAAAGTAGACGTATTGCGAAAGTGGTTTTGAGAGATAAATTGCTTTTATTTTCCTCCTGAGATTTGATTTGCAGTCCGCTCGATTAAGAAACTAGGTAAATAGATCAAGTACCAGCAAACCAGCATGTGAACTAAACATCAAAAAACTCCAGCCAAAGGCTGTCTCTCAAATCAGCGAGCAAATTGTTGTTATTCCTAATTTGTCAGTAAATACCGTAACAACATAAGTTTAGTAATACATACCTACCTACAACCTACAAGTAAAACACTTTATAAACTGACATAATGACTATGAAATACCTAATAATTCTGTAATAAGTAATAACTATAGCTACTCGTATATGTTACCTACAATTTAAGTTGATTCTCTAGTGAGTTGACTATCCCTGGTTATAGTCAACTCCTGAGAATCAACTCTGTAACTACACCAACAAGATCCCAAGTACTTGTAATAGATTTATGGACTGGTAAACTGTAAGAGCAAATTATTACTGACCCTAACTCAATCATTTAATTATGATTACCCCTATGAACCAATACTGAGGTAATTGACTGTCAAGCACCCACTCGGCATCAAATAGGTAAGTAGGTAGTATCTAGTAAGTGTTGAAATAAGTACGGGTCGATTTATATGAAATCAGAGTACTAAATGTACTAATATAGTGCACACACTAAAGACCTTACCAGTTATACAGTGAAGTTAAACGTAAAATAATAATAATTAATAACAATAATACCCAATAATATCGAATAATAATAAAACTTACTTGGACCTATTTGGTCAGTCATTACCTCATTACATAGGTAATAGGTATCCTAGAAGCCCTAATAGGGAAATTATACATATTTGGTTCACGTGATGTACTTACGGGTAAGATAATAGTCGTTTATTGATTTCACGTCATAAATCATGATAAATTGATTTCTATTGATTTTTCCCTTTTTCTTTCTGCAGGGTGTAAATGTTATTGAAAGGTTATAGGTACTATGTACAGGATAATAGGTACAATACGAGGGCACCAAATATCTAGTAAAACAAGCAGGGTCCGTCCCTCCGGGAATTTTTTAGCCCGTAGTGACTAGAGAAAATCAGTACCTATGTACCTACCTAATTTGTTTAATATTCAGTTTATTATTATCCTTGATTTGATTTTTTGATTTTACTTTCACGTAATGATTTAAAATCAAGACTAGAGCCCGTTCTCCCTTTATTCCCAATATAAGGTTCAAGTCACCCATCCATTTATTGGCCTTGCTCGGCGTAGCTTAACATAGATGACGCTAAAACCGGTCTTAAATGATCGACTGAAGGGTTATCTAAAACTTTCTCAGACGACACCGAAGCGAATACAATACGTCCCTTATACCTTTTTATTACTATTGTAATA
>NW_007379018.1:66943-77817 GCF_000475195.1 Diaphorina citri
CTCTTGGTTTTCCCCGGGGGGGGGAAAAATTTTTTTTTTTTTAAAAAATTAAAAAAAAAAAACAAAAAAAAAAAAAAAAAAAAAAAAAAAAAAATCTTGTCGTCTGTAGTGGGATCTCATTTAAATTACATTGCCTACAAGACATTCGGGGAAAAAAAATCGGATGAAACTCACAAGTGGGAAGGGGCCTTAATGTAGACGCTGATGCTTTACTTGCGTCATGCTTCGAGCATACCCTGTATATTGACCATGAGGCAGAAATTTTCGCCATGGTCATTAGATGTGCCTGTGAAAATATTCACTCCTATTGTCAGGACTCAGGATGTCAGCTAATAGAAGATGTATAATATTAGCCATAACCGGGTTATTAATCTCTTTGTTTCCCCTGGCAGCAAGGAAGACGCGATTTTCCACGTTCACTAGTAATAATAATAATTATTGGACCGAACGAAATTCAAGCAGAAGGTAAAAACATTCCGAGGATACAAAGAAAAGGAGAAGAAGAAAACATCACGAGCCCCCTGGACAAAAGAGAGGAAAAAACAACATGAAGAGAGGATGGAGAAATACTGGGATGAGAAAAAGAAGAAGAAATAAATTGACATGATACTTTATCATTTTCCGTGGTCCTAGCTGGCCAAATTAAAAAAGTGCTTATTTATACTGCTCGCATAGGACTGAAAAGTCCCTTTAACCCAGTAGTAGGCTACGACTATTATTGTGGTCAAATTCTCAAGTTATATTGAGGATAAAATTCCATACCTCGGCTGGGATTGAACCTACGCCCTCCTGTTTATCAGGCGAGCGTCTTGACTCCTACCCTACCAGGGCAGGATAAGGTACCTCTGTGTACCAAAACCCTTCTAGTCTAACTAAAAAATCTTGGACCTTCTGCATGGCAAGCAAGCGCGTTTCGTTATTACGATCTCAATAAATTTATTGCTTTTTTTTCTGTTTCAGGTAAATATAGCAAATTTTCAATTCACATTCAAAGTCCCTACCCATGTATTTCAACAAAGCTTGAAGGTAAGTACGGTATTTAACTCCCCGAGTTGACTTTGCAATCTTTTCATTTGTTTTATTAACAAGCATAAAAAGAGTCCGCACGGGGTCTCCAAGGAGTCGCTTGAGTCCAAAATCAAATGAGAAAATTTCACAAGCAGAAGCAGAAGAAAGAAATGCACACAGAAGGTCAGGAGACAAAAAGTTTCGTTCTTTCCAAAAAGTGACTAGTAGAAGTTGGAAAGTTCGAACCGAACAACTTAAACATAATGACTATGAAATACCTAATAATTCTGTAATAAGTAATAACTATAGCTACTCGTATATGTTACCTACAATTTAAGTTGATTCTCCAGTGAGTTGACTATCCCTGGTTATAGTCAACTCTGAGAATCAACTCTGTAACTACACCAACAAGATCTTTCTTTTTTTCGGATTTTTTTTTTTTTTTTTTCTTTCTTTCGAATTCTTTGACTGTCGAATTTTCGCTCCCGTTTATTGCCATCCTGTATACGGGCAATATGATTGAACTCTCTGTGACCAGCATGCTGATGATGATTAGGTCTCAGTTTTGACTCGTAAATCTCATAATAGCTTTCTACGAACGTCAGTGCCCTAAATCACTAAAGTATGGAAAAGTATTTACAATTCCATATTTTGACATGATTCGTCCAAATTCAAAATTCTGCTTTTCCATTGGCTATTACACTTGTAAGATACTTTTCCATACTTTGGTGATTTAGGCCCCAGGCCATTAATTTGTTTTGGTGAATGAATGGGATTTGGGATCTTCTCTATCAAGCCTACCTACTGCCTATTTACTATCCAAATTTGCTTTGTCCTGTCCAAGTGGCTCTGATTCGTTTCTTACTTCCTATTTGTTACTACTATTTGGTATCTTTATCTTTGGGATTAGTTGAAATTAACTCCTAAACTTTCCTAGGCAGAAGGGTTCCTTTAGGTCGCCGCATGCGGCGCGGCAATGCCGCATGCTGCAGGTTGCTGTTGCCGGTTGCTTCCTAAATTGCCCCAGTGTAAAGGTACCTTAAGACGTCTTTCATTTTTTCTTCTGTTTATATTCTATCCTGTCGCCTGTTCCCCGAACTTCTCCACGCGTAGAAGACATTGCCAAATTTTACTACGTTCTTTCTGGGTTTGGAATAAGAAATATTGCTATCAGGTAGGTAACGAGTATGTGCCTAACAAATAGTACATTTCTGTAAATTGTTTTCGTCTTCTGCTTTGCCCTGGAGCTCCTCTCAGTCGCTGCTCATCAAAGAGGTGAGTAGGCGACCACTGGATATCTCATTTTGGAATTCCTATTGGTCTGTTGTCGTTCATAAGCTTTAGTTAGGTACCAAATAGATGTCTTCAATTCTTTATACAGTCGAGTACAAAAAAAAGGCGGAACAATTTGTATTCCCATTTTTTCGGACAGTCTTTTCTGAGTGGTTTAGAAAGAATTTACAAACGTTTCTGCTGCCTCCAAATAAGTAGCTAATGTTGTCTTCAAGAGACCGGCTTTGATTTTCAAATTGGATCTGTGTATCTGAGAATATTGTTGAATACCAGCTGAAAACTCATGTTGTTTTCTTCAATAAACCGACTTCGTTTTTCCATAAGCTTTAGTTAGGTACCAAATAGATGTCTTCAATTCTTTATACAGTCGAGTACAAAAAAAGCGGAACAAATTGTATTCCCATTTTTTCGGACAGTCCTTTCTGAGTGGTTTAAAAAGCATTTACAAACGTTTCTGCTGCCTCCAAATAAGTAGCTAATGTTGTCTTCAAGAGACCGACTTTGATTTTCAAATTGGATCTTGGATCTGTGTATCTGAGAATATTGTTGAATACGAGCTAACAGCTCATATTGTTTTCTTCAAGAGACCTACTTGGTTTTCTTTTTGGAACTTGGATCAATGGGAGTGGGAGTGTTGTTTCAGTACCAGCTGAAAACTCTTGTTTTTTTCTTTAAGATACCGACTTTGGTTTTCTTGTTGAATTCTTGTTCTTGTTGGATAAGGCAATCCAAGTGACAAATCACTGGAAGCTGGAAGCACAAAATCTAAAGATGACACGGAAAGTAAGCAAGTAAGTTATTGAATCTTTTTTCGATGGAAACTGTAATTTTCTACATTGAACAAAGTTCCAAAGTCAATCCGTCCCCAATCTTCGCACATGAGTGTATCTGGATTCTATTTATGTAGATAGATCTGCTATTGACTATTGATGTCTGGTGAATTTTACCATCGCCATCAATACCTCATACTTATTGAGCGAATCGGGAGATACCTACTCGTACATTGAAGAATTTTTGGAAAATTAATCTCCCCCGATCTGAATCCCTTTTCCTTTACTCTATCTCCGTGTCCATTAAATGAACTTACAATTTTCCTGGACTTATAGTTGGTATGTACCTTAATGTTTGGTTTGGACGTTTCGGGTCTGGAATTCAGACCCGAAAAGTCAAATTTTCAAACGACAGCAGATTGTCAAAGTTTTATCGTCCGCAAACTCGTCAATTAGAACATAAAAAACCAAAATCCATTCCATGAATCTTGTCCATCCAGAAAAAGGAGCAGAGGCTGGATACCCATCCATGTCATTAGGATTAACTATATTCACATTAATGAAAAAAAAAAAAAAAAAAAAAAAAAAAAAAAATCCTGTCGTCTGTAGTGGGATCTCATTTAAATTACATTGCCTACAAGACATTCGGGGAAAAAAAAAAAATCGGATGAAACTCACAAGTGGGAAGGGGCCATAATAATGTAGACGCTGATGCTTTACTTGCGTCATGAAAAAAAAAAAAAAAAATCGTGTCGTCTGTAGTGGGGACATTCATTTAAATTGCATTGCCTATATTATAAGGACATTTTGTGTCGTTCGGAAAAAAATCGTGTCTGTATTCTGTAGTGGGAACACTCATTTAAATTACATTGCCATTCTGAAAAAAAAATCGGATGAAACTCACAAGTGGGAACGGGCCTTAATGTGGACGCTGCGCTGATGCTTTGCGTGCGTCATACTTCGAGCATACCCTGTATATTGACCATGAGGCAGAAATTTTCGCCATGGTCATTAGATGTGCCTGTGAAAATATTCACTCCTATTGTCAGGACTCAGGATGTCAGCTAATAGAAGATGTATAATATTAGCCATAACCGGGTTATTAATCTCTTTGTTTCCCCTGGCAGCAAGGAAGACGCGATTTTCCACGTTCACTAGTAATAATAATTATTGGACCGAACGAAATTCAGGCAGAAGGTAAAAACATTCCGAGCATACAAAGAAAAGGAGAAGAAGCAAACATCAGGAGCCCCCTAGACAGAATCTCTTTGTTTCCCCTGGCAGCAAGGAAGACGCGATTTTCCACGTTCACTAGTAATAATAATAATTATTGGACCGAACGAAATTCAAGCAGAAGGTAAAAACATTCCGAGGATACAAAGAAAAGGAGAAGAAGAAAACATCACGAGCCCCCTGGACAAAAGAGAGGAAAAAACAACATGAAGAGAGGATGGAGAAATACTGGGATGAGAAAAAGAAGAAGAAATAAATTGACATGATACTTTATCATTTTCCGTGGTCCTAGCTGGCCAAATTAAAAAAGTGCTTATTTATACTGCTCGCATAAAAAAATTTATCGAGCGGAAAATTAAATTCTTGCGTGAAAACTGAAGTGAAAATTCTAATTGACAAAAACAATGCAGAAGATAAAGACTACGTCAACATATTGTCCCTTCTTCCATCTATTGTGCTTGGAAGCGTTTTACCGGCTCTTGTAGATAGGGAAAGTTTACGCAGGGTTGTCTTTTGTGTTTAAGGACCTGGATTACCAACATGAAGAGAGGATGGAGAAATACTGGGATGAGAAAAAGAAGAAGAAATAAATTGACATGATACTTTATCATTTTCCGTGGTCCTGGCTGGCCAAATAAAAAAAGTGCTTATTTATACTGCTCGCATTGGACTGAAAAGTCCCTTTAACCCAGTAGTAGGCTACGACTATTATTGTGGTCAAATTCTCAAGTTATATTGAGGATAAAATTCCATACCTCGGCTGGGATTGAACCTACGCCCTCCTGTTTATCAGGCGAGCGTCTTGACTCCTATCCTACCAGGGCAGGATAAGGTACCTCTGGTGTACCAAAACCCATCTAGTCTACCTAAAAATTCTTGGTCATTCTGCATAGCAAGCAAGCGCGTTTCGTTATTACGATCTCAATAAATTCATTGCTTTTTTTTCTGTTTCAGGTAAATATTCAAATTTAATTCACATTCAAAGTTCCATGTACTTCAACAAAGCTCACATCAGGTAAGTACGGTATTTAACTCTCCGAGTGCAATCTTTTCATTCGTTTTATTAACAAGCATAAAAAGAGTCCATACGGGTTCTCCAAGGGGTCGCTTGAGTCCAAAATCAAATGAGAAAATTTCACAAGCAGAAGCAGAAGAAAGAAATGCACACAGAAGGTCAGGAGACAAAAAGTTTCGTTCTTTCCGAAAAGTGACTAGTAGAAGTTGGGAAGTTCGAACCGAACAACTTAAGCTCAAGTTATATTGAGGATAAAATTCCATACCTCGGCTGGGATTGAACCTACGCCCTCCTGTTTATCAGGCGAGCGTCTTGACTCCTACCCTACCAGGGCAGGATAAGGTACCTCTGTGTACCAAAACCCTTCTAGTCTAACTAAAAAATCTTGGACCTTCTGCATGGCAAGCAAGCGCGTTTCGTTATTACGATCTCAATAAATTTATTGCTTTTTTTTCTGTTTCAGGTAAATATAGCAAATTTTCAATTCACATTCAAAGTCCCTACCCATGTATTTCAACAAAGCTTGAAGGTAAGTACGGTATTTAACTCCCCGAGTTGACTTTGCAATCTTTTCATTTGTTTTATTAACAAGCATAAAAAGAGTCCGCACGGGGTCTCCAAGGAGTCGCTTGAGTCCAAAATCAAATGAGAAAATTTCACAAGCAGAAGCAGAAGAAAGAAATGCACACAGAAGGTCAGGAGACAAAAAGTACTCTTGTTGGTGTGAAAAATCTTGAAGCTTCAGATATTTGATATTTTAGTTCACCTCTACAAGTAGGTATTACCCCGGACAGGTACGGCCATTTCTTTTTTTTTTTTTTTTTTTTAATTACTTTTTATCGGATTTTTTTTTCTTTCGAATTCTTTGACTGTCGAATTTCTGCTCCAGTTTAATGCCATCCTGTATACGGGCAATATGATTGAACTCTCTGTGACCAGCATGCTGATGATGATTAGCTCTCAGTTTTGACTCGTAAATCTCATAATAGCTTTCTACGAACGTTAAGCCATTACTTTGTTTTCCTAATTACTTTTTATCAGATTTTTTTTCTTTTCTTTCGAATTCTTGGACTGTCGAATTTTTGCTCCAGTTTAATGCCATCCTGTATACGGGCAATATGATTGAACTCTCTGTGACCAGCATACTGATGATGATTAGGTCTTAGTTTTGACTCGTAAATCTCATAATAGCTTTCTACAAACGTCAAGCCATTGTTTGTTTTGGTGAATGAATGGGATTAGGCATCTTCTCTATCAATCCTACCTACTGCCTATTTACTATCCAAATTTGCTTTGTTCTGTCCAAGTGGCTCTGATTCGTTTCTTACTTCCTATTTGTTATTTACTTTCCGGCATCTTTATCTTCGGGATTAGATGAAATTAACTCCTACTTAAACTTTCCTAGGCAGAAGGGTTCCTTTAGGTCTAAAGGTACCTTAACCTAGCAACAGGCAACAGCGACCTGCGGCGGATTGCTTGTTGCTGGTTGCCTGTTGCTAGGGGACTCTAGGCAACCATGCCGCATGCGGCGTAGTCATTTACACTGAAGCAACAACAGGCGATCATAGATTTCCCTGGTGATATGAAGTGTGAATTCAGTTTGTGTAAAAATGTCCTCAAGTACTATTTTATAAATAATCTTTGTGTGTAGGTAGTAGTATTTATATAAAAAACTACTACCTAGAGGTATTCGTGAAATTGTATGCGTGATTAAGACCAAGGAATCTTCAGGATGTTCACTTCTCTGCAGAAGATACTGGTGTAAATAAATAAATAAATACTGAAGTCACTTCCGTGAATCCTGGTTGACATTTTTTCTTCTTCTCCTGATTGATTTTGAATATTCATTTGTTTTTATGCTAATCAGTAGGTTGAAGGTATACGTAATGTGTGGATTACTGATTACATTTAATACGATTTGGTCCTTCCTTACTCTTCTTACTTACTTGCCTTTTCAAAAACAACTCAAAAGAAAAATTGATTTCAAGTCATTGGAGGGAGAAAAATATGTAATCTGATTAGAAAGAACCTCAACTTTTATAGTATAAGACAGTGGTGAATATAGTTTACACGTAATCCAGTGCCATCATTTTTTCAAACAGTTTCGGTTGAACTCAAATTTCTTCGAAATTTTAGCATAAAATCCTGTATACTCGTACAGTTTTCAACACGAGGTCACTGACCCTCCAATTGTCAATCTATCAATAACCACGTTCTATACCTTCCAGGATATGTATTAGTGATTTATAGTGAGTGTAGTTATTGGTATTAGGATAATAGAATAATGAGGTGTTCTGGTTCACCATTCCGTGCTTCCATTGTTTTTATCCTGCAATGTGCGTAACCAGACCATCCGTAATCCCCATTTCCTCCTAATATAGGAATCTAGCGTCATAGTGAGTGTAGTTATTGGTATTAGGATAATAGAATAATGAGGTGTTCTGGTTCACCATTCCGTGCTTCCATTGTTTTTATCCTGTGCGTAACCAGACCATCCGTAATCCCCATTTCCTTCTAATAAATAGGAATCTAGCAGTTTCGTTTATCGTTTATGTTTTTAGTTTGATAACTATGCAGCTAATAGGGAGCGCGCAGCGCGACCGTATTTTTTATTATTTTCCACGAGTTCGGCCATGCCTTTTCCACAAGTTTGGCCATGCCTCGGGATGAACTAGCAGGATTCCGGAGCGAAGCGACGGAATTCAGCTAGTTTTAGCATAAAATCCTGTATACTCGTACAGTTTTCAACATGAGGTCACTGACCCTCCAATTGTCAATCTATCAATTACCACGTTCTATACCTTCCAGGATATGTATTAGTGATTTATCATAGTGAGTGTATTTATTGGTATTAGGACAATAGAATAATGAGGTGTTCTGGTTCACCATTTCGTGCTTCCATTGTTTTTATCCTGTGCGTAACCAGGCCATCCGTAATCCCCATTTCCTTCTAATAAATAGGAATTTAGCTATTCTCTTTTCTTTTACGTTATGAGGCATACGCAGTTACGCATACGTTAGCACAGATGATTGAAGCTGTCAGGGATGGTCTCGTCAACACCGTTGCAATAATTGGAATCCATTGTTTTGAAATTCGGACCAAAATGGTCAAAGTTAATCACTCCTATAATCTTTCACGGAACAATGCTCATTTAATTGGGAATTAAAGATGTTTGAAGCTGTCAGGGATGGTCTCGTCAACACCGTTGCAATAATTGGAATCCATTGTTTTGAAATTCGGACCAAAATGGTCAAAGTTAACCACTCCTATAATTTTTCACGGAACAATGCTCATTTAATTGGGAATTAAAGATGCACATTTGTAGGTACATAGATGTGCATAAAGCTTAGGATTTGTACAATAAGGTGTACCTGTTCCAGACAGACAAAAAATGATTATAACTTTTCTTAGCCACTCCAACAGTCTTTGCTTAACAATCTTTGGCCATGGCTTGAAAAAAAAAAAAAAAAATTAAAATATAATAATAAAAACACACCATCTCCTTTGGCCAGGGCTTGAAAAAAAAAAAAAAAAATTAAAATATAATAATAAAAACACACCATCTCTTCAAACCACACAACACAGAACATTACCCACCACAAATGACTTTCAAGTCCCCCTTGCATTTCACCATTCACTTATATTTCGGCCCGACGCGGGTCGAGAACTCTCTCAAATATCGGCCGCAATGGTTACGCGGCCTCATCGAAGGCCTCGAGAAGGCCGGCCTCCACTACGTTCTGATTCCATGGCAACACGAAAACTTGCTCCTCATCAAACTGGCCTATTATAACCGCATCCTATGCGTTTGTCCTTTGCGGAACTTGCGGTTCAATTCGTGCCTCGGCGAGGATGATAGGATACGGGATCGAATCCTGGGTCGGACGCAGAAAACAATTCGTGTCATAGAGGAAGCCACGCTGGCGATGCGATGTGAGAGTGATGATGGGGAGAATATGCCGCACGAACTACCTGAGACTGGGCAGTCACCAGCACAGCCGCAAAAGTTTACCAAAGATATGACCGTTCCGCAAAAGTTGACTGAAGATATGTCCGTGCCGCAAAAGTTGACTGAAGTTATGACCGTTCCGCAAAAGTTTACTGTGTCGATGCCGCTAAAGTTGACTGAAAATATGACCGTGAGACCTCATACTTATTGAGCGAATCGGGAGATACCTACTCGTACATTGAAGAATTTTTGGAAAATTAATCTCCCCCGATCTGAATCCCTTCCTTTACTCTATCTCCGTGTCCATTAAATGAACTTACAATTTTCCTGGACTTATAGTTGGTGTGTACCTTAATGTTTGGTTTGGACGTTTCGGGTCTGGAATTCAGACCCGAAAAGTCAAATTGTCAAACGACAGCAGATTGTCAAAGTTTTATCGTCCGCAAACTCGTCAATTAGAACATAAAAAACTAAAATCCATTCCATGAATCTCATCTTGTCCATCCAGAAAAAGGAGCAGAGGCTGGATAGCCATCATCCATGTCATTAGGATTAATTATTACTAGGATTTAATCTCTTTCTGTCTATTAGAACTATTAAGTAGAAGTAAGATTCTTTGTAATACCTATAAACTAAATTATAAAACATTATTTGCCAATAAAGAAATTGCAAGTATGCAAATCAAAAGATCTCTCCCTCATCCATCCTTATCAAATTTCTGCACGTCCCTGATAGTGGGTGGCCCAACGTCAAAAAAGCTGCATTTCGTCAGGAAAGCACCAAATTTGGCATGGACCTTCATTTGGACCATATAAAACTTTTAGGAAGGGGTGACACCGAAAACCATGTATACGAACAAAATGGCGGCCTTTTTTTCAAAATGGCGGCCAAAAAAAGGGGTTTTTTGAGAATATCTCGTTTCCGGTAACTTTTTTCTAACAACAATAAATTAAAAAGTTGTTTGTCTTTTTATTTTCTACATTCCATACATTTACACTTTTTCTCTAGGATGTACCGTAATCCCGTACCGTAATGATTTTTCCAATATGGCGGCCAAAAAGAGGTTTTCTCAAAATATCGCGTTCCCAGTAAATTTTTTCATGTGGATACGGTGCGGTGGTGGTACCTACCCATTTTGCTGTTGAATACTGATCTCACGACAACTTTTAGTACCTATATGCTATATGGTGTCGATCGATCGTGTCGACAAGGTGAGTTATAGAGCCAGAGTGTGCAGGCTCGTATAGAACTAGACGTCCCCTTGAATCGGCTGAATCACTCGTACTCTGACCGGCCAATTTCAGGACTGTAGGGACTACAGGAAATGGATACTCACTCTCGTGGGAGAGGATGGGCTCTGTGAGCATTGTGGTGAATCTGACGATACTATTCTCGATGTGAGGACTAGGAGAGAAAAGATAAGATTGCAAGCGAGCCTTAGGTCAGAGAGTTTGAGGAGATATCCCACTAAACCAGATCCCCCAGAATGGGAATGTCTTTAAACTACTGTCTGAGTTTTCCAGGCCATTTGCCTCACATCATTGATACACGTTACGCAGGAAGCGTACGGTCAGAGCTAAGCCAGTGCAGCCAGTGTCATTGTAA
>NW_007379019.1:0-68728 GCF_000475195.1 Diaphorina citri
AATCTGTATACCTATTAGGTATCGATACTATCGGTAAATCTGTATTAGGATTTTTGTATGACAACATAATCATTACTAGGTATCTACGGATGAGTGTCTAGACTTTATTGGGCAAAACCAAGTAGAGGAAAGGGCGTAGTCCCGGTACACCTAGAACCTAGACATCCTAGTCTAATATTGCGTACGTCAGGATTTCAGGTTTCCGATTAACTGGATACCATAAGGACCATAACGTATAGATACGTTTTGTGGATACCCTGGACCATGACATCCCTTATATCTCCATGATGACATCGAATTTGAATGTGCAAGATCTCTCGAATCTAGAGAGAATTTTGTCTCCCCTGGAAATCCTTACGTCCTCAGTCCTTCTTGTTTTTTGACCAAACGGTACGATCGAAGTCTAATGCCCATCACTCGCTTTCAGACCGTCTGTCAGACAGTGTGGCAGAAAAATCTTGAGACCTAAGTCTTTCAGACGGTCTGACAGACGTATGTCTTTCAGTTCAGTGAACTTCTTGTACCAGACAACATGACCCCATTTTGTGCTCTCCTTTGAGTACTGTTAGCCTAACAGTGTTATGTATCTGCTGTACATTTAGAACTTTTATTCGGGTTGACACAATGAACTTTACCGTTGTTACCAGACGAATATTTGACCTCTTGTGCTGAAAGAAATAAAGTTTGCATTATACCTATGTGAATTTCTGAAATAAAGACATAATTCTTCTATAGCTTTGAGAGATTGCATTGTATCCGAAGTGAATAAATGAACAAATCTCCGTTATTCAGTACCTACCTCACAACCTTGCACATTTATCAGACGTAGGATTTACCTGCCGGCCATAAATTTCAGTAGGTTACCTACACGAAATGTACAATTATTTCGTACCTATATTTATTTCAATATTTATTTTATTGTACAAAATTACCCGAGGGTGTTTACAATTTGGCTTAAATCTACATCTAAACTACATAGAGGGGGGATAACTCACATTGCAAATATTGCAATACGCAGTACAGACCAAAATACCTACCTACACCTATTATTAATTTGTACCTATTGGGCATATAACTCGGAACAGGTATTAAAGTAGGTTTGAATTGCAATATTTGTTAAGATCTGAGCATATTCTGAACGTGCTCGAAGACTCCAAGCACTCCCAAACCGTCAAGACACTCGTAATCAGAAGGAACTGGGTTCAATCCTAGCTATGAAATTTTGTTTTGTCCTCAACTAATTTTTAGAATGAGCAGTATAAATATAAGCACTATTATTACGAGTACAATAAGTGCCTATCGGTCAGCTCCCATGGCGTAGTGGTCACTGCGCTCGCCTTGCACGCGGGAGAACCGGGTTCGATTCCCGGCGGGGTCAAGAAATTTGTATCATGCAAATGATTGATTCCGTGACTGGCTGTTGCGGGGCCCACTCAGCCTCGTGAGGAAAATGAGTAGCTATGACATCACGAAAAGGTTCTGGTACCTACCCTCCAGGAGGAGAAGGAATAGCGCCAAAAGGTAGGGACTAGGTACCGAAAATGTTAGTTTTGGTAGACGCGACGTCCATTATTGTCGAACGAGTGTAGGTATAGGTATAGGTAGGTAGGTATAGGTAATCAAAAGATTTTTCTGAACTTCGATAGGTAATCTTATTAATAAGAGAGGTTTTCTGTTTGTTTGTCCGTAAGAGGTTGCCGTCTAAACGGTAAGTCGTAGGAACTTGAACTTTTGTACACAGGTTCATATTTTTATGGCGGTGGTTATAGGCTAGGTTAAAATTTTCTTATTTTCCTAGTTAGCTTAGTTGGTAGTGCGTCTGCCTTGTAAGCGCTAGGCCGCGGGTTCGATTCCCGCCCGGGGCGGATTTTATCCTGATGGGATAATGTTCGTTCTCGGAACGGCTGGCTTTCTCCTATCCTGTCTTCCTTCTCTCTTCGATTTCGGGACGACTGCGTCTGCCTTGTAAGCGCTAGGCCGCGGGTTCGATTCCCGCCCGGGGCGGATTTTATCCTGATGGGATAATGTTCGGGTGGCGCGTCTGCCTTGTAAGCGCTAGGCCGCGGGTTCGATTCCCGCCCGGGACGGATTTTATCCTGATGGGATAATGTTCGTTCTCGAAACGGCTGGCTTTCTCCTATCCTGTCTTCCTTCTCTCTTCGATTTCGGGACGATAAGACTATAGTAGTTACAGTTCCCTCTGTCAAACCTACGGCTGGCTTTCTCCTATCCTGTCTTCCTTCTCTCTTCGATTTCGGGACGATAAGACCATAGCAGTTACAGTTCCCCCTGGCTTTCTCCTATCCTGTCTTCCTTCTCTCTTCGATTTCGGGACGATAAGACCATAGCAGTTACAGTTCCCTCTGTGTTCCTATCCTGTCTTCCTTCTCTCTTCGATTTCGGGACGATAAGACCATAGCAGTTACAGTTCCCTCTGTCGGCAGGCTTTCTCCTATCCTGTCTTCCTTCTCTCTTCGATTTCGGGACGATAATCGCTTTCTCCTATCCTGTCTTCCTTCTCTCTTCGATTTCGGGACGATAAGACCATAGCAGTTACAGTTCCCTCTGTCAACTTTCTTCCACCTGGCTTCCTTCTCTCTTCGATTTCGGGACGATAAGACCATAGCAGTTACAGTTCCCTCTGTCAAACCTCTTTAACCTGGCTTCCTTCTCTCTTCGATTTCGGGACGATAAGACCATAGCAGTTACAGTTCCCTCTGTCAAACCTCTTTAAAATGGTTCGATTCCCGCCCGGGGCGGATTTTATCCTGATGGGATAATGTTCGTTCTCGGAACGGCTGGCTTTCTCCTATCCCTCTCTTCCTTCTCTCTTCGATTTCGGGACGATAAGACCATAGCAGTTACAGTTCCCTCTGTTAAACCTCTTTAAAAAAATTCCTTCTCTCTTGATTTTGGGACGATAAGACCATAGCAGTTACAGTTCCCTCTGTCAAACCTCTTAACAAAAAAATACATGTGTTTTTTTTTTTTATCCTGATGGGATAATGTTCGTTCTCGGAACGGCTGGCTTTCTCCTATCCTGTCTTCCTTCTCTCTTCGATTTCTGACCATAGCAGTTACAGTTCCCTCTGTCAAACCTCTTTAAAAAAAAAATTCTAAAGCCAGCCGTTCGCGAGTTATTCAAGAAATTCAAAATTTTTAGCCGAAAACTGAGCGATGCAAAGCTCGCGGGTATCCCGCTAGTACCTAATAATAAAAAGAAATAAAGTTATAATGGGGACGTGTTTTGTGTCACGTGCTTTGTTACAAACAATCCTTGGCACTGGTTTCACGACAACTTCAATGAAAAGCCTCATGTATTCAGCACTGTGAATACCTACCTAAAACTGACAAAAATCAATCGTTGATAAATACACTTGAATGCCTGCTGATATGAAGTGAGCACCTAATGTTTATTACTTACCACTTACCTAACTGACATGTCCTGGTGAGGGGGGTCGTCTTAGAAGATAAGATATAGAACCAAATGCCTACCTATTTTTAAGGTACTCGGTTAAGAATTGATAAGCCGTTATCACCTGACAGATGGGTAGCGAAAATATACCTCTATAAAAGTGATCTTACAAATAGGTTCTTTAAAATGACAGTGTCGCTTTTCGTCAGAGCAGGAGGAATGCTGACGCGACTAATTCAAGCTAACCTAGATACCTTTTGGAACTTGAAAAGTAGTCTGCCTTTTAGGTTCTAGGTCGCGGATTCGATTCCCGCCCGGGCCGAACTTTATCCTAAACAGATAGATAAGGTTCGTTCTCGGAACGGCTGGCTTTCTCCTATCCTGTGCCTCCTTCTCTCTTCGATTTCGGGACGATAAGACCTCCTTCCGTTGTTACACTTCCCTCTAGCAAAACGCTAAAGGAAGATCAAGGAAGAAGAAGTAGAAAAGTTATCTAGACTCGGGCGTGGTGAGTCTCTGGATGGGTGACATTGACAGTCTGAAGTTCAGACCCTGAACAGTTATCTTTATTTCACTATCCGGTAGCTATTTGCACCCATTTCACACGTACTTGCAACGCGGGGCGTGTTTCGGCAATTACCGTCAGTTTTATGTATCCCCAGAACAGATAAACAAGGGCCACACCCTAAAGTCCCAAGATAGACAACTTTTATTGCACCATTTCCGGAAAGATTGACTGAGGCGAATGGTTCTTATCAAGCTTTGCCTTTTTATGCCTCTTTTTCATCCTCTGCTACCCAACAATTCTGTTTGATTGACAATTAAGAAGAAGAGTGCTAGTAAATTTGTCGGGTACTAGTAGATAAAACGTTGAGAAATTAATATAGAATACCTAGAAGAGACCAAGAGACATTGATACATGTTTGCACTGCCAGAATGAGACTGAAAAGTCCCTTTACTACCGCGGTCTAACGGTTGTGTCCAAAAAATACCTACCTTCCTATTTTCACCATAATTTGCCTCTCTCTTTTCATCCTGATAAAAATTGACTTCCGATATTTCAGAGCAACTAAATAATAATGATAATTACCTACTGAAGTTCATACTCCTGTCTGATTATATGGCACTCTAAAACAAACGATAATTACCTACTGCATGGAGTAGGGTACCTATGTGAAGTTGTGAACATTAAAACCATTAAACACAAACCATTATTACCTACCTATAGCACGAGTCATAAAAAAATTAACGATCCAAAACATGCAGAGCATTAAATATGAATTGGAACACGTATATTACTTTCGGTCTGTAATAGAACCAAATGCCTACCTATTTTTAAGGTACTCGGTTAAGAATTGATAAGCCGTTATCACCTGACAGATGGGTAGCGAAAATATACCTCTATAAAAGTGATCTTACAAATAGGTCCTTTAAAATGACAGTCTCGCTTTTCGTCAGAGCAGGAGGAATGCTAATAATAATAATAAGGTTTATTCAGTTTCTTCACAAATTTCATCGTGTTCCTATATAAGTACATAATGTTTGTACTTTTTGCTGACGCGACTAATTCAAGCTAACCTAGATACCTTTTGGAACTTGAAAAGTAGTCTGCCTTTTAGGTTCTAGGTCGCGGGTTCGATGTAGAACCAAGTGCCTATCTATTTTTAAGGTACTCGGTTAAAAATTGATAAGCCGTTATCACCTGACAGATGGGTAGCGCTAGCGAAAATATACCTCTATAAAAGTGATCTTACAAATAGGTTCTTTAAAATGACAGTGTCGCTTTTCGTCAGAGCAGGAGGAATGCTGACGCGACTAATTCAAGCTAACCTAGATACCTTTTGGAACTTGAAAAGTAGTCTGCCTTTTAGGTTCTAGGTCGCGGATTCGATTCCCGCCCGGGCCGAACTTTATCCTAAACAGATAGATAAGGTTCGTTCTCGGAACGGCTGGCTTTCTCCTATCCTGTGCCTCCTTCTCTCTTCGATTTCGGGACGATAAGACCTCCTTCCGTTGTTACACTTCCCTCTAGCAAAACTCTAAAAGAAGATCAAGGAAGAAGAAGTAGAAAAGTTATCTAGACTCGGGCGTGGTGAATCCCTGGATGGGTGACATTGACAGTCTGAAGTTCAGACTCTGTGAACAGTTATCTTTATTTCATTTCCCAGTAGCTATTTGCACCCATTTCACACGTACTTGCAACGCGGGGCGTGTTTCGGCAATTACCGTCAGTTTTATGTATCCCCAGAACAGATAAACAAGGGCCACACCCTAAAGTCCCAAGATAGACAACTTTTATTGCACCATTTCCGGAAAGATTGACTGAGGCCAATGGTTCTTATCGAGCTTTGCCTTTTTCAACCACTTTTTCCTTCTACCTACGATTTCGTTTTTTACCTAACAATGCGGTTTGATTGACAAAATTAAAAAGAAGCAGCGTTCGAGTGAATTTGTCGGGTACTAGCATGTTGGGTACTTTAAGAAATTAAGATAGAATACCTACCTAGAAGAGACCAATTAAGAGACATTGATACATGTTTCCACTGCCAGAATGAGACTGAAAAGTCCCTTTACTACCGCGGTCTAACGGTTGTGTCCAAAAAAATACCTACCTTCCTATTTTCACCATAATTTGCCTCTCTCTTTTCATCCTGATAAAAATTGACTTCCGATATTTCAGAGCAACTAGGTATATAATAATGATAATTACCTACTGAAGTTCATACTCCTGTCTGATTATGGCACTCTAAACGTTAATTACCTTTATACCTACATCGAGCACCTATGTGAAGTTGTGAACATTAAAGCCATTAAACACAAACCATTATTATAGCACGAGTCATAAAAAAATTAACGATCCAAAACATGCAGAGCATTAAATATGAATTGGAACACGTATATTACTTTCGGTCTGTAAACTGATAGTGGCTCCAGGTTTTAGGCAGTGAATGTAAAAAAAAAGTGAATTCACCACGACTTTTCTTCGTAGGTATAAGCTTAACACTTAATCCATCTTTTGAGCCAGTTACCCCAACACCTAAGGGTCAGAGTGGGCTTATTGTGTATGGACGACTTTTCTTACTTTTTCGTCAGCCTCTCAATCAGCCTTAGGGTGATTGCTTTGGTTCTTTTTGTTTGGTGGAGATTTGACGTCACTGTACAACTGCTAATGTCGGCAAGTCCGGCCAGTCCAGTCTCAGACCGTCTGAGCGTGTGTGGCGGAAAAAAATCTTGAGACCGAGGTCTCTCAGACAGTCTGACAGACCTAGGTCTGAAACTTTTCTCGCCATACACGTTCGGACGGTCTGAGTATGAGTGGCAGGCATAAGGTATTTTTTTTTTATTATTAATTTATTTATTTTATTTTATTTTTTTTATTATTTCTTTTTTTTTTCGTCTTCTTCAAGATAGGTATTCTATCTTGAAGAAGACGAAGGAGAGGCAGAAGACAAGGAAAAAGAAGAATAAGACGAAGGAGGAGAAGACGAAAAAGAAGGCGGAGGAGGAGAAGAAGAAGAAGAAAAACAAGTGGGTATATTTGTAAGAAGAATGATTATTAGTACAAGTCTGTGTGACTTGAGACTTGAGAACGGAGACAATTTCCTTATAAGTAAACTTGAACGATTTGCTCATTACAGTAATTACCTGCCTACAAGATTGCAGAATCTGTAGGTACATAGTATGTACCTACAAATAAATAATTAGTAGGTAGGTAATCTAGTCTTTAGATAGGTAAAACAAACATCCAAACACTTCATCTAAGAATCCTCTTGTAGCTACAGGGAGGTATTAGATAATGCAAGTAGGTACTTACATGGGTACTTATGTAGGTATTATGTTCTTGTATCTGTGTACATACTTCTTGTATCTGTGTACATAGAAAGAGGAGGAGAACAAGAACGAAGGAGAAATGGAAGAAGAAGGAGGAGAGGGAGAAGGACGAAGAAGGAGAGGAAGAAATATAAGAAGAAGAAGAAGAAGAAAAAGAAAAAGGTAAACATTTCCAGAGAGTGTGGGTGAAATTGGCCTCATGTTCTTGGAACTGAAAGAAGAGAATCATTGGATTATTTTTTATCTTTTCTGTCCTCTGAAATAAATTGCATGTATTGAGTATAGAATTACTAAGAGGTCAACAGAGATTTTATCGTGGGCAGATGATTTGCAGTTCTAGCACTTACAAGTTTTTATTGAAAAAATTAGGGGCAAATTGGTTTCAACTTTTCGCAGAACAAAGTTGAATCATAATTTAATTAGGGAGGAGCGTTGCGCGATTCGCCACCCTCACCTCAGGGATTTAGAAAGGGGAGTAAGGAGAGATATTGATTTTACTCTACAGGGGGGGAAGCACGTGTTTTTCTTTTCAGTACATAAAAGCTGGCGTGGAAACGTAACGTTAGGTCAGGTCGTTGGGATGGACACGGGTCGGTTTGTGTCGGAGGTCGCGAGTTCGAATCGGGGCGGGGTCAAATTTTTTTGCGGAAATGGTAGGTAAGTTTTGTCTTGGCAAAGGTGAGTCCTTCGGACTTCAACATTTATAGGTAGGAAACTAGGAAGTTAAAAATTCTCTGCCATGCATGCATTGTAAAATGTGAATTTTTTCGACACAACTTTTTTTCTCGTTACTTGGCCAGAAAAAAAAAATAATAATAATAAATAATCTTTTTCCCCTCTCTTTTCTCCTTAAAGGGGAAATTTTTTTATTCGTTATTATTATTATTTTCTTTTTTTTTAAACACGAGTGAGGTTATTGTGTGAAATTCTTTCTGAAGTGAATGGTGAATGAATGCTCGCACTACGCAACGCGAGATTTCCAAAAAAAATCAACAATAGATGCACGATAAACGTCAAACGTACGATAATGCCAGGCGCGAAAATCCTTACGCTGAAGGTCTGAAAATTCATACCCGTAGCTCTCTCACATACTGACATACCCCACGTATTCAGTTTCTATGCCGAAGATACTTGTACGGTATCTTGAAGACCCGCTTGTACCGTATTTGGAGTCCCGTACGATAAATCCGTCCCTCGTGGTGGCGGGACGTATTTTTCGGTACGGGCATGTGCTCGGGTAATAACCGGCATAGTTTGCGTCAGCTTTTTGTCCCCCATTACTGTGAAACACGTGGTGAGTAGAGGATACCAACTTTGGTCCGTGCGGAGTGTCTGCGTACGATTTTGTCCGAAATTGGCAATCGGTGTGATTTTATTTATTCTCAGTAATCAGTATCTCAGTTTTTTTCGGGTTGTAATTTTGGAACCGTAAAAATAGTCGTCTTCTGTGGTTTTTACGTACTTTTTTTCGGTGAAAATAAATAATTAGGTATAATAATTTTATCGGAAAAGCTGTCGGGAAATGCGGGATGCGTGTGTGAGGCATGCCAGATTTTTACCTAATTATGTATAATCTATTAATAAATTCTGTCATGATCCAATGTTCCAATATCCGAGGCACATGTGTGTGCAAACTGTGCACACAAATGAGTAATGACGTCACTTCCCTTGTGTAAATAAAGTCGAACAAGGCCAGAAACCATCTGTATATCCCAGTCTACTATCTGTTAGTTTAGGGTTTAGGGCTGACTTTTGGAGTCAGTCAAAAAATGTCTGAAAAAATTTTAGAGGCAAAAAAGATCAAAAAAAAAATATCCCAGCCAGCCTACTAAGCTTGGTTGGTGTTCCCGCCCGGGGGCGGATTTTATCCTGAAGGGGTAAGGTTCGTTCTCGGAACGGCTGGCTTTTCCCCGCCTTCCTTCTCTCTTCGATTCCGGGATGATAAGACCCAAGCAGTTACAGTTTTCCCTCTATCAAAGAAAAATACCGAGGTATTTGGAAAAAAAATTCCCTGTGAACATACCCAATTGAGCTGGTTAAAAGTTCAAGGAAATCCCAAATTCCAAGCATTAGGGCCGAAAAAACTTCAACTCTACCGGGAATGGAACCCGGGATTTCTGGAAAGAATGAAACATTTTTCTTTGTCTCTCTTCCGTTTTACATTTTTACAATGCTAAAAAATGCTTCAAAGGCATAAAAATGCTTGAAAGGTATTTTTGAGACACTTTCTCTTCAAGGCCTTTGTAGTTGAGACAATAGAGTTAACTAGGCGAGGTTAAGGAGCAGTAAGATTATAATGATGATAATGAAGTCTACCTACTATCGCTATTGTTATAAATTATAAAGTTAAAGGGCCTTATTTGAAATTCTTGTTTTTTTTTTTTTCAAGAGTCAAAGAGGGAATTTCAGTGAATTAGTCCTAAACCAAAATGGACGCGGCACACAAGGGATCAAGAAGAGACCGCCTTATCATAATAATAGAGAAACTAAAATGCACTCGGCACACAAGGGATCAAGAAGAGACCGCCTTATCATAATAATAGAGGGAACTGTAACTGCTGAGTTCTTATCAACCCGAAAGCCAAGAAAAAAAGAAAGATAGGTCATAGGAGAAAACCAGGCGTTCATATGTAAAACGAATCTTGTCTGTTTAGGACAGGCATGTCAAACTGGCGGCCCGCGGGCCGCATGCGGCCCGCCTGGTCAAATTGTGCGGCCCGCTGCGAGCCACAAGGGTACAATATTAAATAATAAATTAATAATATTTCACAAGGAGACTTTTTATTATTATTATTATTATTATTTTTTTTTATTACTTTAATCTTTGAAACAAAGTGGCACATAAATTAAATTTACCTTCTTACTTATTTGTTTACGGGCCTTTAGGGAGTTTGAAGTTCACTTACCTACCTACACTCCACAGTAGTGTTTTATTCCCTAAGCTCTATAATTCATGAAGTAGTTCGTCTATGTTTACTCTATTGATGGGATCACTCGGGTGTTTACTGTTATCTCTCCTGATAAGGGAATGTCATTTCATATGAATACTGCATGATATTGCAGATATATGAGAATTCATGTTAATGAGATACTCGTTTGTTTACTTCGCTTGATAATCCCATCATTTTACATTATCATCTCTCAGAGATATTTTTCTACTAATTATTTTTACACCTAGTAGGTATACTTACTCAGATGGTACTTTTAATACCAACTTGAGTTGAGTAGATAATACCCATCATCTTTTAATGAAGTTTTTAATTATTTGCAAAATGTTGGTAAATCTTATCTGATACTCTCATTCTTCTAGTACTTAGTACTTACTCAGATGGTATTCTTCACACTGACTTGAGTAGATAATACCTATCATGTTAAACTAATGATCTGCCTTATAAGCGCTAGGTCGCGTATTCGATTCCCGCCGGGGCGCATTTTATCCTGAACGGATCTGGTTCGTTTTCGGAGCGGCCGGCTTTCTCCTATCCTGCCCTCCTTCGCTTTCAGGACGATAAGATCTTAGCGGCTGTAGCTCCCTCTATCAAACCTCTTTTTTTTAAGTAAAAATCCTAGTTGGAGCTACGCCTCTGATGCTAACATGCAACTCAAATTCCGCGACACGAAATTGTCTTGACTATTACCTACTTACCTATATCTTACACCAAAGATGATGCAATGGAAAAATATGAATTTCAAATGACCTCAATTTTACATGAAATTTTCTAGTCATACCTAGGACGAGCCTAATAGACAATCTAACCATGAACCTGTTAAAGAATAAGCCCAGAGAGAGGGTAAACCTAAGAGACGTAGTTAATATAAGTTAAGTACGTACCTACCTATAACCATATTTGTTGTTCCACCAGATAAACGACTGGAAAATCGTTTTAGGTAGGTATACGTAGTGTAGGTAGGTACTGATTTGACTGAGGGGAAAGAAGAGTAGGTATGTAATGTACCATTTGTACCTCCCTAGATTCATGCATTAAATTTATTGTTTTAATGGATTATTTTCCGACTGAAAATAGCTAGTACCTAGTATACACCTATTTATTGAGTGGAACTAAATTGAAATTCTTGCTGAGGACATGCAATTTTGAGATCTGTAGGTACCTACATAGCTAGGTAGGTAATTATGATTATGAAGTGAATTTGAGCTGAATGTTTCTTGGATCTTTGACTAATTCTGTGCTATTGAGAAATGGTTCAGTAGTAACAGTATCTATGATCTTCATCTTCTTTACTCTCTTTGATATCAATCTACCACTAGAAACTAGAACAACAACAACAACAACAGCAACAACGACAACAACACCACCAAGAACTACATTACCACCACCAACCAAGGCCGTAGCCAGGATTTTGTCGTCAATGCATCGAAGAAGAAAATGCAAACCATCAGTTGTTGCATTCGTGTGCTGTGCAAATACTCGTGGGAGTCGTGGGTATTTCTCACATTTTCTCCCCACATAAAACGCAGAATTTCTAGCATAATTTTCTACACGCTTACAATAGAAAGCGCCAGAAACTCCCATACTAATCTGGACTACAGAATTAATTAATTAATAATGTAAATGTAAATGCAGTTTCTTTGTGTTATTATATCACAACTTTGGTGCTCACTGCAGCATTGTAGGATTTTCCCACAATATAAGTAGATGCTATTTTGACCAATTTTAAAGTAGTTAACTTAAATCCTATCGGAACAGCCTATATTAAGTGCTCGATTCCCACCCGGACCGAATTATATTCTAAACAGGTAAGGTTGGTTCTCAGAACGGCTGCCTTTCATCTATCCTGTCTTCCTTCTTCGATTTTCGAATGATAAGACCTTAGCAGTTACAGCTCCTTCTATCAAACCTCTTCCAAAAAAGATGGATAGCGCCACTCTTTGTGACCAGTTTCGAGGATGGAATAAATCGAACCAAAGAACCAAGTGTTCAAGTGAACAACGAGAGAATGTACTAATAAATTGTAACTGCTGAGGAGGAGCTGAGGTCTTATCGTCCCAAAATCGAGAGGAGAAAGACAGGATAGGAGAAAGCCTTATCCATTCAGGATAATATCCGTCCCGGGCGCGACCTAGCGCTTACAAGGCAGACGCGCCACCCTCCAAACTAACTAGGCTGGCAGGAATATTTGAAACAAATTACTAGGGATGTAAATGAGTTGCAAATATATCGATATATCGGCCCCTCAAATAAATCGATATATATCGGTTTTCGAAATATCGCAACATCCCTACAAATTACTACAGTTTGAATCATTCGTGAGTAACTATTTGGGAAGACCGAATTTGATGATTCAGGCCTAATATTAGGTCGACATTGATTCATAGGACCAAGTGGCGACACTCTTGTGTCCTTCACACTAGGGTGACCTGTGTTATTCACAATTTGACACCTCATTCCTTGAATGTCAGAGGGTATTCCTTGATGATCTAAGAGCCAGGAGCCAGCCCAGTTAGGTTGGAGGGTAGCGCGTCTTCCTGGTAAGCGCTAGGACGTGGATTCGATTCTTGCCCGGGACGGAGTTAATCCCAAACAGACTAGGTTCGTTCTTGGAACGACTGTGGCTTTCTCCTATCCTTTCCGCCTTCACCCTTAAGTTTCGGGACTTTCGTGTCTGCCCTTCGATTTGGGAACGATAAGACCTCAGCAATCACAGTTCCCTCTATCAAACCTCTTGAGAAAAGAAAAAAAAAATATCACAACAATAAAAATAACAATTAATAGGGCGGCCACATCAAAGACAACATTTTGATTGGCTTCTGCTATTTACTTAATTAGACAATATCTCAAAATAATAATAATATCAAATAATGGAAAAGATATATAATGTCAACAACAATAGTTGATAAATCATTTTCTGTTGTCGGCTTCCTAATACAAAGAGTCTCTAATCAGTGCCTACGCAAACAATACTACATATCCCAATGATCACAATGCTAGAAGCAGAACTGGTACTTGCGATTTTGGAAGCAAAGAAAAAGATATTTTTAGTAAAATGGAGAAGAAAAAATTTGTAGGAGAAGGAGAGAAGAAGAATAAAAACAAGATAGAATTAAGAATTAGAAGACGAGCAAGAAGAATTCTAAAGAAATGAATTGAAGAAACGAATTCAATTTTAAATGGACAATCCTATCCAAGACCAAAGCAGAGATATGGTAAGTCACGACCAAAAACCGGTACGGTTCCAGGTAATCTGTCAGTCCTAAAAATACTTAATCTTCTTAAACCACCTGGACACAAAACGGACGTAATCACCGAAATTCGGCACGTGATTAACCCGGCTCCGAAAGAGTTCCGAAGAGAATTAAGCCGGCTTAATGAGGTCCATCAGAAAGTGTATTAAGGAACACTGATGGGTCTTCAATTTTGGAAGACCAAGTTTGGAGATATGTTACATCGTGTCAGTCGGACTTTGGAATGGACTTAAAAATTAAGAAATTGAGTAACAAATGTAACAATATAAGTCTCCGAACTTTATGATCTTAAAGACCTAAACTACGGCCAATGTTATTTCAATTTGTTTGATAGAGAGAACTGTAACCGCTAAGGTCTTATCGTCCCGAAAGCGAAGAAAGTAGGAAGACAGGATAGGAGAAAACCATCAGCTGTTCTGAGAACGAACATTATGCGTTCAGGATAAAATCCGCCCTGGGCGGTAATCGAACCCACGGCCTAGCGCTTACAAGGCAGATGCGCAACCAACCAAGCCAACTAGGCGGGCTAGGCAAATCTTTTGATTTCTCCTTTGACGAAAGTCTATTGCCGGCAAAACGAAGACACTACCCATGACACTCGATACACTACCCATGACACCCGTGAGCGAACGGCCGAAAGACTGGCACAGAATCTTGGCACAAAGGTGCCAAAGAGTAGTCAGGAGTTAACGAGAATATTGGACTTGTGACACCAGAGTAGTTATGAAATAGTTGCAGCATAGGATCATGCATTAATTTGTTCATCACTGGAGGTGATAGCTTAAGGCTGGTACATACGCTAGGAATTGTCTGTTTGTCGTTGGACTTATCTTCCAACTTGGTTCTGAGTTTTTTTTTTTTTACTTCTTTTTTAGTTAAAAAGATATTATAATTACCTACCTGGGTGCCGTTTTGGCATTACTTCAAGGCACATTCTTTTACATCCATGCCTATCCAAGAATGGAAAAGTCTTCTTAGAAAATTTCCGCCCTGACCGCGATTTGAACCCAGCACCTCCGGGTTGAGAGGCAGTGCTCTTGACCACTCAGCCACAGAGGTGGTTCTGAGTGCGCGGCCACATCGACGCGGCGACCATGGACCATGGACCCTCGCCGAGACGATTGACCATCGCAGATAAAATACTCAGCTTGATTTTCTGCGATGCCGCGATTGTTCAAGATGGTTGGTAGTATCGACTTGGTACTATGATCGGAGTTAAGGCTTCGTTGAGGACGCTTCTATTCATTTATTTAAGAAGTTTCCATTTCTTTGTTATTCGATGCAATTCTTTCAATATAAATAAATATTTGTCGGCGTCCGTGTCCTCGACTGTCTCCCTGACTGTAGATCTGATCTCTTCGAAATCTCCTGACTGTAGATCTGATCTCTTCGAAATCTCCAAAGCAAGTCTCCTAGTTAACTCTTCTGGCTAACAATCCCAGGGTGTAGGGTACCACCCTCAATGTATGATACTCGTGTAATCTGAAATAAGCGTAGCCTGTAGCACTACCCTTCGTCAGCAGAAAACCAGAAAGGAGTTTCGAGATGTGGGGGGTGCGCCATGTTCTCAATAGCAGGCTTCAATCTCACACTATCCGATGTATTCAATAAATGGTATACCCAGCCGTTGCTTGTGCCACGGATGGGGAACACCATTAGTATGTTTTATTTCTGGGTTGGTACTAGGCTATGGTCGATGGTCAGTTCTCCGTTGTGGACGCCTTCTGAGAGGTGGAAGATATTAGTCTGCAGAATCGGAGTTGTTGTTGTTGTTGTTGTAGCGGCTTTAACTTTCGCCGAATGGCGATAGCAGAATAAAGAAAAGATGTCTTTTTGTATCTGCTATACACCGGAAATACCAATTGGAGGGAAACAGGCCTCAGTCCTTCAGGCCTGATTATTTATTTACATTGCTACCTCGCTTAGCTACTGCCGTTATTGACTACAACTTTAAGGCAAGTTCAATGTTCAACTTTATCTCTTAATCCTCTCTCTGCTACTATTGCTAGATTGCCACGATCTCACGCCATATGCTCTACATTCAACCAATCCAAGTTCACATAATATGTGAAATACATATGTGAATTCATATATCTTGAACTTTCTTATAGATAGCCATAGTCAAGTACAAATGGAATACATATTTATGTGAATTCATATATATCTTGAACTTTCATGGAGATAGTCAAGTACAAATGGAATAGATATGTGAAATTGTGAATACGTAGGTACTCATATTTCAATTATTTCATTCATAACTGTATACAGTATATCTTAACTCTGACTCATTTGTAGGTAAAATATGAATTTTAAATTCGTTCATTTTCTACAGTTTTTTTTATAATTATGTGAATTTGAGCCTGGTGCTTCTCTGCTTGTATGTATTTCAAAACTACATTTAATGAGTTTTTAGATTGGTCTTTTATTTGTCTGGTGTAAAATTCTAACTTGAAATAGATATGAAATACGCATATGAATTAAATCTGGGATTAAATTTGCAACACATGAATATGCAAATCGAGATGGTGAATAGTACCTACGTGTAAGTCACTTTTTTTATTGGCTCTTGATCACGTTACTTTTTTAAAAAATAGGCCTAAGACTTTAGTTACAGTTCCCCACCATAAGTCTTGGGACCGACGTAAATGGAATTGTAGTCGCGCCATTTGTAGCGCGAAGTCGCGCCATGCTGCCTGAAAATCCAAACCTATGAAAATGATTCAGACCTCTCGCACTCTGAAGCTATGTCCACTGTCCACACATGGTCGACGCCGTCGCTCGACGAGGTGAATCTATGTTGTCGAGGCAGTGTACGGTTTCAGTCGACATCGATCGATGGCGTCGACCATGTGTGGACACAGCTGACGAAGAAAAATGTATGCAATCTGTAAGGATCGAGTTTAGAACTTGGAACCCACATTCTGTCAGAGAGAAAGGACCATAGACCATAGTTGCATTAATGCACATAATTTATTCTGTAGGCTAACACGGATTGCAGCACCTTAGTTGTCATGGTAACGGCATATGTGCGTCTTTCTAACTTACGAGTACATGTTCTTAACATAACGGTCTAGCTTTAGGATTCAGTGGTACCCAAATTTCTTGAGGCCATTGCCCCCGATTTTCATCCGATGTGGACTTTTTCTCTAGAAATTGGTGGTAATATAATATTTGTGTCAAGAATTATATGTCTCACAGAAGTGAAATTCCTGCCCGAAGAAGAAGGAGAAGATGAAGGTGAAAAAAAAAAAAACATTTCCTACAGTAGAGTGGTTAGAAGGTCCTGCCCTTTTAAAGAAAGCGAAGAAAAAGCCATTTAGAATTGACCCTCGCTCGAGGGGAGGAGGGGCCTAATGACCCCCAGCTTAGGAACCGCCAATTTTAGGTACATTCTCCTCTAGTATCTGCTATTCTACTGTATACTAATGAAGGCCAAGTTTGCATTAGGCACATAGGTACTCGTTCATTAATGTTTTATTGCAAAACGTGGCCGAGTGGGTATCACACTAGGCTTGCACTCCGGAGGTCCAGGGTTCGATTCCCAGCGGGGCCGAGGTTTTTTTCGGTTCTGTGATTGGAGTTCGGGGTGCACTCAGCCTCGTGAATACAATCGAGTAGCTACTTTAACCGATTAGCAACCAGTGGCGTCATTACCAGTGTAAAAAGATTAATGATAAGAGTAGATGAGGATGAATAGTAAAAGAGACGCTACCACGCCACCTAGTTGAACTAATTTTAGCATTTTCCTTTAAAAGAGGGGAAATCATCTCAGTTTCCGAAAGGAAAACACATCTAAGGACACCCTGGTCTAGAGTTGACTGGACCACAACTTATGAGACACCTTGTAAGTAGGATTACATTAAAATCTAAAGTCACCCTGCTCTACAGACTCTACAGTTGACTGGACCACAAGTTATTGGACAGCCTGTATTATAAGTGGAACACCTGTTAGCTTGGAGCTAGTATGGCCGAGGTTATAACATAAAACATGTATTATACGGTGTAGCTTTGGGAGTCAGTGGTACCCAAAATCGTTGAGGCCATTGCCCCATCGTAAGTAGGATTACATTAAAATCTAAAGTCACCCTGGTCTACAGACTCTACAGTTGACTGGACCACAAGTTATTGGACACCCTGTCTTCTAAGTGGAACACCTGTTAGCTTGGAGCTAGTATGGCCGAGGTTATAACATAAAACATTTGCAGGTACATGTGTTACAAAACATGTAATAACATATTATTCACTTTGAATAATGAAGATTGAAAGATATTTTATTGACGATTTGACGCGGCGGCATTTGAGAAGCAAGTGAAACGACCTGTTTTGCTATTATTTCAAGAGAAGCTTTAAAAAATAATAGTAATAATAATGATGATGATCAATAAATAATAATGAAAAATCTGGTAAAAATTACTAAGGTCCCAATCCGACTAAAGGACCAAAAAAATATAATCTGGCCCGGAGGTCCATTTTTTCTTATTATTTTTAAGAGTTTTGATTGAGGAAACTATTTCAGCGAAGATCATATCGTCCCGAAATCGAAGAGTGGACAGGATAGGAGAAAGCCAGCCTTTCTGAGAACAAAAACAAACCTTATCTGTGAAGTAAACTAGAGTTCCAACTGGGTAAAGTTTAGTATACTTTTAGTAAATTTATTAAACAGGGCCAGGTTGCTTAGCACGTTAGTAGGGGAGGTTTAGAACACTTTAAGTGTTGGCAAACTCAGCGTTAAACCTCGGACCTCGGATAAAGAAACCAACTTGCCCTAACAAAGATCTTCAAGAGAGCCTTTTTTTTACTCTCTTGAAAGTGCCTCTAACCTCTAAACACTTGTCATCAAGTATCTACCTTTTCGGCGACATTTGGTCTTAATATTTGTATCTATAGCTCTTAAACTTGCACCACTTAAGGTACCGACTTGACTTTTTGGGTCTCTCGAAACTTCCCTCTGGGCCGCTTTGACCCCGGAAAGTCGGCCCTGCTTCCAAACACTTTTTCTCAGAGTGTCTTTTCCGCCACATTTGGTCATAATGTTGGACTCGATCCGACGCGATGTTTGATCCACAATTTGCCCTTGACTCTGAGAGCTAAGGTTAAACGATATGCCCTGAGGGTTTTGTGTCTGTCCAACTTCGTATTATTTCCAACTCTGTCTTATGTTTATCCATATGTATTACTTTGTAGGAACTTTCAAGTTGGCGATAATAATGAAATTATGGAACATGGAAAAAAAATCAAAATTGTTCAATTTGTTGACAAGAATGGTTTTCCTGTTGGAGTAAACGAACTCTTTGGAGTCTTTGGTTCTATTCAAAATATTTTTATGCCAACACTGGGACTTGAACCACCAACCTTTAGACGTGCACCTTACTGACCACTTTTGGTACACCACTGAGGTGTAGTGCCTCTATGCCTTTACCTATGACAATTTGACAATGGCTTAGAGCCAGCCAGGTGATATGTAGGTTGATAATACATATTATGTAAAACCTATTGGGGTTTACTTGTGCCATTTTAAAGTCCACCGTGCTAACCACTACACCACTGAGGTTGGCCTGTCTATGTCTACCCAATAGGTTTTACCTATGCCAGATGACAATGGTTGCCATGCCAGTAGGTACCTCTGGCTTATGGCAGATACCTATGGGTTTCAGTAAGGTAGTTCGTGCTGCTGTATCACAATAATAATCTCTCGATAACTCGAGGACCTCTTCAGCCATTCTGTCCATGGTCAAAGCCTTTCTGGAAATACGTAAATGAATAAATGCAGTGAATTCTAAGGCCAGCTACTCACTATCAGGTATCGTATTCTTCTAACTACAGTAGTTTTAACATCTTGAGATCCTATCTTTATTTTATTTTTACAATAAATGCTTTCCTATTCCAGGCCGTTTACTCCAGGGTGGCCCGGGTGTGCAAGTCGGACAAAGGGGGCCCCCACCACTTTGGGGACCGCTGGACCACATTCCTCAAGTCCCGTCTGAACTGTTCCGTCCCGGGGGACTATCCTTTCTACTTTGATGAAATCCGTAAGTATACTTTTTTTTAAACTAAAATTATTCAGGGCTACCTGAGTGAGTGGCTGGCCACGAAGTTCAGAAAAACCAGTTTTATTTTGTGCCATAAGCCACATTGTATGAATAAAAAAAGGTTGTAAGTTGTAAGGTTCTGATTGGTTGTAAGGCCAGCCACTTACTATCAGGTTGACCTGCCAGGTACACCTGATCAGGTCTACTTGAGGGACTGGCTTTAGGTTTTCGCAACTATTCTGAACCAAATATAGACCTTGTTTAGACTGCAGAAGTAAAGGGACTTTTCAGTCTCATTCTGGGAGGATAAACAAGGTATATTCTATTCTATTCTCTTCTCTTCTATTCGAGGACTGATCAGTCTCTCTATTTGATCACCAGTCCCCCGAGCATGATACTGATCGTGTCATACTCACCGGTAATTGATTTTCCATTACCTCTATCCTATTGTGTTATTTTGTTTCGTTACACACTCCTCTATAGAACAATCTGATCCTAGCCAGACCTCAATAGAACAATTTGATCTCTGGTTTCCAGCAGTCTCTGATGGACTAAAATTATACTTTTTTTTATCCGTGAGTATTGACTTGATGGTACTTGGTCAGAAGTCACGTCAATGTAACATCGCCACAAAAAGGAGCTGTCACAAACGAGCAGTGACCAGTGTTATTATGGGGTTAGGTTGAACACAAAAAGGAGTTTTCACAATTTAAGCAGTGTCCCGGGAGACTATCCTTTCTACTTTGATGAAATCCGTAAGTATACTTTTTTTTAACTAAAATTATCCTTCGTTCAGGACAGCCACACTACTACCACGTCACGTGACGTAACGTAATGGTAGAAGAGGTGTGATAGAGGGAACTGTCACTGCTAAGGTCTTCTCATCCTGACATCGAAGAGAGAAGGAAAACATTGCCTAAACAAAGTACACTGGCCTTGCCAGCGGCCGAAGGCCGCATTTTTGCTGATGTATTACCAAAAGCAGCGCCCGAAGGCCGCAATATATAAATTTATTCTGCACAAGTGTAACGTAGCTAGCTTTGCCAGCGGCCGGAGGCCGCATTTGTTCTGATGAACATATAATCACAAGGTTTATTTATTAAATACATATGAATTTATGGGCATGAGCTATTTTTTTTTTTTTTTTAGCTTTATAAAAAAAGGTTGTAAGTTGTGAAAAAAAATGAACTAAGGATTTTTCTTTTTCTTCTACGACTTGTACATCCCGAGACAAATCGCTTTGAAAAGTTCGGGTAAAATGGAAAATACACACAACGAACACGAAAGTCACATTTTTGATCATTGTTAACATTCAGATATCTTACGTCACAAGTGTCTAGGTTATAGGCAATGGCAGATTTAACAATTTAACTAATTTGAATGTTTGACCTTTTCAGTTAGGAGACTTTCACAGTTTCGAGTTCTGTTCTCGGAATTGAATTTTTTTCAACGTTTTAAAATACCTTGTTTAGACTGCCGGGGTAAAGGGACTTTTCAATCTCATTCTTGTGGTATAAACACGATATATTCTATTCTATTCTACATTTTAAACATTTTTCTCTCTCACACACACACAGGGACTGCGTCAATCTGCAAGACCCGTACTGCGCGTGGGATCTCAAACTGCGCAAGTGCGTCCCGTATCTCAACGCTTTAAATTACCTTGTTTAGACTGCTGGGGTAAAGGGACATTTCAGTCCTATTGCAGCAGGATAAACAAGGTATATTCTATTCTATTCTATTCTTTTCTACTCTATTCTATTCTATTCTATTCTTTTCTACTCTATTCTATTCTTTTCTATTCTATTCTACATTTTAAACTTTTTTTTTCTCTCTCTCACACACAGGGACTGCGTCAATCTGCAAGACCCGTACTGCGCGTGGGATCTCAAACTGCGCAAGTGCGTCCCGTATCAGGAGCGCACCTTAGAACTTTTATTCTGCTTCACACAATGAACTTTACCGTTGTTACCAGACGAATATTTGACCTCTTGTGCTGAAAGAATTAAAGTTTGCATTATACCTATGTGAATTTCTGAAATAAAGACATAATTCTTCTATAGCTTTGAGAGGTTGCATTGTATCAGAAGTGAATAAATGAACAAATCTCCGTTATTCAGTACCTACCTCACAACCTTGCACATTTATCAGACGTTTACCTGCCGGCCATAAATTTCAGTAGGTTACCTACACGAAATGTATAATTATTTCGTACCTGTACCTATTTATTTCAATATTTATTTTATTGTACAAAATTACCCGAGGGTGTTTACAATTTGGCTTGAACTACTACATCTACGTATAAACTACATAGAGGGGGTATACCTCACATTGCAAATATTGCAATACGCAGTACAGACCAAAATACCTATTATTAATTTGCATACCTATCGGGCATATAACTCGGAATAGGTAAAGTAGGTTTGAATTGCAATATTTGTTAAGATCTGAGCATATTCTGAACGTGCTCGAAGACTCCAAGCACTCCCAAACCGTCAAGACACTCGTAATCAGGAGGAAACTGGGTTCAATCCTAGCTATGAAATTTTGTTTTGTCCTCAATTAATTTTTAGAATGAGCAGTATATAAATATAAGCACTATTATTACGAGTATAATAAGTGCCTATCGGTCAGCTCCCATGGCGTAGTGGTCACTGCGCTCGCCTTGCACGCGGGACACCCGGGTTCGATTCCCGGCGGGGTCAAGAAATTTGTATCATGCAAATGATTGATTCCGTGACTGGCTGTTTCGGGGCCCTCGAGGGTCAAGAAATTTGTATCATGCAAATGATTGATACCGTGACTGGCTGTTGCGGGGCCCACTCAGCCTCGTGAGGAAATAGTAGCTATGACATGTAAATGCGCATAGCGACCGGTGCCAGCATGGTAGGTAAACATTGGTTGTTAGGATTATTGAGAATCAAGAAATTTGTATCATGCAAATGATTGATTCCGTGACTGGCTGTTGCGGGGCCCACTCAGCCTCGTGAGGAAAATCCAAGAAATTTGTATCATGCAAATGATTGATTCCGTGACTGGCCGTTACGGGGCCCACTCAGCCTCGTGAGGAAAATGAGTAGCTATGACATATTATGTAAATGCACATAGCGGCCGGTGCCAGCATGGTAGGTAAACATTGCATTTTAGGATTATTGAGATACTAGCTGAATACCGTCGCTTCGCTCCGGAATCCCGCTAGTTCATCCCGAGGCATGGCCAAACTTATAGAACATAATAAAAAATACGGTCGGGCTACGCGCTCCCTATTAACTGCATAGTTATCAAACTAAAAACATTAACGAAACTCAAAATGTTGGTCGAGAGCGGAACATTTCTCTCCCGCAGTCTCTGCACTCTGTGTATTTCTTATGGAAATAAGGCGATCAGGTGATAGAAAATTGTTTGTCCAACGTTGTTGTTGGTGTCGTTGTTGTTGCTGTTTTTGTTGTTGTTTTGTTGCTGGTGTGCTGTTGTTGTTTGTTTTGTTGTTCGTGTTGTTTTTGGAGGAAAATTCGGCGCGGCGATAGAAAGTTAAATTTGACCCTCCTGGGCCCAAAAACCCCTGAGAATACCGGAAATTTTAAATCTCCTAAAAATAGGTTCCCCTTAAAAATGAAGAAATTCGTGTTTTTGCGTTTTTAATAAATCTGATTGACTAGGTTGGAGCATGGATGCTGGGGGGCGTGGCATACGAACAGGTATTGTTCAGAGAGCATCTAGTTTTGGCCTGGTCAGAGGCATACGACCACATCCACCCTATTCACCACGTGGACAAGAGAGGTCAACACACAACTCAACATAGTGGTTGACGGCAAAATCCTGCCCACTGTCAAAGATCACAAAATCTTGGCCTCACGTTCGACCCCATGTTGACTTTCCACCTCCATTCTGAAACCACTGTCAACAAACTAAAAGCAAGGAACAACATGCTAAAGGCTCTAGCAGGAAGCTCCTGGGGCAAGGATAAGGAAACTATGGTCATTGCGTACAAATCCATTTCACGTCCAGTCCTCAATTATGCCGCCCCAAGAGACTGAAATCCTGCCGGGGAGATTTCAGGGGTGGCAACTTTTTAATTAAAAACCCTGTATTATTATTTTTTTTAAATTGTATATAGTGTGTATTAGCAATACAATAAAAATTGAATTGAATTGTTATTATTATTATTTTTTTTACTGAATTTTCGTATGTAATAGTGTGATTAAGATGAACCTTTTTCTCTTGTTTCATAGGTGGTCTCTTACAAACAGCTCAAAGCTACCCCAGTCTAACTACGAATGGTCCTACAGCCACTATCAACACCACAGCTACATCCACGGGAGCTCAGTGCCTCACTATGAGCTTATCTAACTCGAGCGATAGTGAACAAATGTCATTTGAGGTATACAATCATTAAACAACTGTAGAACATTTAGAAAAGTTGCCACTAAGGGGCCCTGTGTGTGTTGAACTTTATCAAAATCTGTCTAGACCCACTTGGTTCATTCCATAATTGAGGGCTTTGATGGAAGGAAAGCGTAAGTCGGAAAACTGTGTTTTGAGAAAAACGGCTTCAAAGTTTTTGACGTTCTTTCCAGGAAAAATGGTTTGGTGAAAGTTATTGAAAGTGACTAAATTTTATTTTTCGAAGGGTTTTGAACCGATTTTGACAAATAAAGTACCTAGAATTATTCCAAGGGAAAGTCGGACTTACGCCCTTTTTCCATCAAAGGATATTTTTCAAACAAAAAGTCAACATAAATTGGTCTATTGAACATTTAAATATGCAAAAGTGATTAAAAAAGAAAGAAACAAATAAAATAAACACTTTAGGCTAACATTATATGGGAATACACTAAAATATCATACCGACCTATCTACTCCTTATCTTCCTCTGATTGTATGATTCAAGTAACCGGCACTGTCCATCCAGTGGTTCAGTATAGGGGAAAAAAGCACATTATTGCATGTTTTTGCTTTCAAAAACTCGTGTAACTTGATGAATAATCGAGATATTGAGAAACGGTTTTTTGCATTGAATAGAGAATAATATGCCGTGTCTAAATCAATCTTTGACGGAAAAAGGGCGTAAGTCGACTTAAGCCCTTTTTCCATCCAACCCCTCAATTTGGTATATGAGGAGAAAAAGGAGCTATATATTGATTGAATATGTTGCAGGGTTTCCTAGAGAGTTGTCGTGCCCCTACTCTCCTAGCAGAACTAGAGGATGATGATGATATTGATGATGAAGATAATGATGACGATGAAAATGAAGACGATGATTATGAAGAGGTACATATTACATAATAATCTATGAACTAAACGATACATTCTAATATCTTGAAGATTAATAAACATTGAAAATTCGTGTTTTCGCTCATTGTGCTAACTTTTGGGGGGACATTTAATGGTGACCTCTGGAATTTATAAGGTGTCCCCTTCAACATCATTTCAAGGTCAACTTTGATCTTTTTTATTTGTGAGGTCAAATGAAATTATATTTGATATTTCAGGTTATGGTGTCACGCAGTTTCCTTTCATTCATGGTGCGTGAAGATGAAACCTATGCTCCTCTTATAGGAGGCCCGGGTGTTAAGAAGAGGTCATGGGATGACGAGTATGTTCTGAAGAGACAGTTCTCTGCTCTCATACCGGCCTTCGATCCGAGACCTGGTCGGACCAATGTTAATCAAACCACAGATGTAGAGGTAATATTGTAAATCCAATCTAAATGTTAATCAAACCACAGATGTAGAGGTAATATTGTAAATCTGTTAATCAAACCACAGATGTAGAGGTAATATTGTAAATCCAATCTAAATGTTAATCAAACCACAGATGTAGAGGTAATATTGTAAATCCAATCTAAATGTTAATCAAACCACAGATGTAGACGTAATATTGTAAATCCAATCTAAATGTTAATCAAACCACAGATGTAGACGTAATATTGTAAATCCAATCTAAATGTTAATCAAACCACAGATGTAGACGTAATATTGTAAATCCAATCTAAATGTTAATCAAACCACAGATGTAGAGGTAATATTGTAAATCCAATCTAAATGTTAATCAAACCACAGATGTAGACGTAATATTGTAAATCCAATCTAAATGTTAATCAAACCACAGATGTAGACGTAATATATATTGTACTCTCATACCGGCCTTTGATCCGAGACCTGGTTGAACCAATGTTGATCAAACCACAGATGTAGAGGTAATATTGTAAATCCAATCTAAATGTTAATCAAACCACAGATGTAGACGTAATATATATTGTACTCTCATACCGGCCTTTGATCCGAGACCTGGTCGAACCAATGTTAATCAAACCACAGATGTAGAAATAACTGTTATACTTCATATGTAGGTATGTTAAGATTTTACTTTATTTTTTCAGACATGTTTCGCTCATGAGGGCATCATCTTTCGTTTCTTTGTGTCAATAATCCGGTTATCATTGATGATGCCCTCACGGGCAAAACATGCCTGAAGAAATAACGTGAAATCTTAACATAATTATCTAGATGTGAAGTGTAACAGCTATTTCCCTCACTTTAATCATCATTCATTTAAGTACCTACAAAATTTATAAGACGACATCCAAATACTTAGGTCATGTCATCCTTTAGGGCAAGGGTGCATTAGATAAACATAAGGCAGACTGGATTGAAAGTGTTAGCCTCTATTCTATAAGGACCCACCGATAGTGCATGCGAATATATCTTTCTAAACGACCAAGTCATTACCATTGTGAATAAGGGAAAGAAGTAGAACATTTTACTCTACTTGCAAATAGACTGAGAAGTCATGATGTATGATTTTGCAGGTAACACCTCCACCTGAGGACCCCCAGCAAGAGATATCAAATACAATAGAAGAAGCAATGATTACACCTGGACATTCTTCACGTCTAGCCCTATCATTGAGAGCTCCCAATATACCTGGGGTAAGTACCACCACTATGAACTAGATAATATTATTTTTGAGTCTGTACCCTCTAAGTAAATGAAACATTGGCTTTTTTTTAACTAGTGACGTTACCCATGAACCCATCCTCTGGAGGCGGGAGGTTACACACACACACACTAAACCCCAAGCCACACAAAATTGATGTTCGGTGGTGCGCCAAAAGAACCTTGAGGTGTCAGGTGGTACGCAGTACTCGAAAGTTTGGGAACCCCTGTCCTAAACTAAATAAATAAATGAAAATATGACCCCAAGTTTGCAAATTTTGATTTTGGAAATACCATCTTGTGCGCTCAAAACTCAGAAATTTTTGTATTTAGGAGAAGATGTTCCATTATTCTAACAGTTTAATAGAGTTCCTCTTTCTGATGTATTATTATTATTTTTTTTTTACTAATAAATAATTAGAGCAATTCGGAAGTTTAAGAAAAAGAAAAACTCTATACTAACAGTTGAGATTGTTACATGATGTGCTCTGTACTATATGCAGGTTCAAGATGTGGAGATTGAGCTATCCAATGCAAACTGGACTATCTTCCACGCTGTACAGGAACTAATACAACGCATAGACTTTGGTGTAGGAACTCGGCAAGAGAAACTCAGGCGCATTTGGGAGCCAACTTATACGTAAGTCACTAGACATCATTTATCCAGTTTCATTACGACATCAGAACATACAAAATTCATAGGTATTGATTCATTATAAGAAAAAGTGTTTATTACACTGTTACGTCAGCTCCCATGGCGTTGTGGTCACTGCACTCGCCTTGCACGCGGCAGACCCGGGTTCGATTCCCGGCGGGGTCAAATTTGTATCATGCAAATGATTGATTCCGTGACTGGCTGTTGCGGGGCCCACTCAGCCTCGTGAGGAAAATGAGTAGCTATGACATATAAATGCGCATAGCGACCGGTGCCAGCATGGTAGGTAAACATTGGATTTTAGGATTATTGAGATATTGGGAAAATCCTACAATGCTGCAGTGAGCACCAAAGTTGTGACATAATAACACAAAGAAACTGCATTTACATTTACACTATTACTAGTAGTTCTGTGAACTGTAGACCTCACTCAGTCTCTTTTGCCCAAGTTGAGATGAAGGTACGAATGAATTCAGGCCAAGTTCCAGCAAAGCACTACTGTGTAATCTTTACAGGAAACATTTCACCCGGTTTTTCACACCTCTGTAATTCTGGTCCAATTCAACTTGAAATCTTGAAAATTTGTAAATTTGTTCTTTTTACATGAATAAAGAAGCTTACGATATTTCATGTTCCTAAGACAAACGGTTTGGCCAGCGGAGGGCTGCAAACTTTACGATTTTGTCCCTGACTGACTCACTCATTCACTGACTGATCATCAAAATTATTAGGCACTTTTAGACAAGCTAGAGAGCTGAAATTTTGCACAAAGGTGTCTTTTTATGCATAAGTAAAGGGAAAAATCCGAAAACCGGGGGGATACAATTAACATCTATTGAAATAGAAGGTATATGTCTTACTTAATAAAAAGGACAAAACACGGGTTTTATTTACAATCACTCGCACTTCGTGCTCGGGAGGGGGGCTTCGCCCCCCTCCACCCCCCGGGGGCTTCGCGTGTTCGCTACGCGGGGTTGCGTATACGGTCGCGCTGCGCGCTCCCGGGGCTTCGCGGGGTGTGCATTGGGGTCGCGCTGCGCGCTCCCGGGGGCTTCGCGGGGTGGGTATGAGGTCGCGCTTCGCGCTCCCTTGGCTTCGCCCCTGAAAACTAATATCGTCCCTGAGTCTTGTCTCGAAGAAATGAAAACTGAAAACTAAAAGCGAGAGCAAAATATTAAACGTAGGAAAAGTTTTGCTGGCCTCAAAGCGTGTTCCCCGTGTATTTCTTATGGGGGGACTAAAAAACGTCAATATCTCGGGAACGGTTTGGAATTTCGGAATTTTCCGATTTATCCCAGTACCTACAAAAAATAAGGAATCCAATGGTGAAAACCCCATATTCCTAGCCCATCTAAAAGTGGGTTAGAATTAGTATGAGTAAGTGAGTCAGTGAGTGAGTGAGTCAGTCAGTCAGTTACACAAGGGGCTGTATATATTTAGGACTAAAAAGAATGTTAAACACGTAACCCGGCGCTTTCAGAAACACAAGACAGTTTCAACCAGGTTATTTATTTTGAAATCCTGTTGCGCAGCATTCATAACAATGCCCCTTACAGGGTGACCTTTTTCAAAAGTTCGATCTTATACAGGGTATAACATCGAAACTTTAACGAGGTAAAAATGTATCTGGTGAAGCAACAAGTTGTGCCAATTATTAGGCCTTATGTAAGTGAGCCTTTGATCAATTGCAGTGTCTACATTCTACAACTTTTAAAAGTTTTTACCCTTTAACTTTTGGCAGTTGGTCACTTTCTCGCGCTTCGCGCTCCCTTGTTTACGGTCGCGCTGCGCGCTCCCGGGGGCTTCGCGGGGTTGTGCACAGGGTCGCGCTTCGCGCTCCCGGGGCTTCGCGGGGTTGTGCATGGGGTCGCGCTTCGCGCTCCCGGGGCTTCGCCCCTGAAACCTTATATCGTCCCTGAGTTTTATCTCGAAGAAATGAAAACTGAAAACTAAAAGCGAGAGAAAATAATAAACGCAGGAAAAGTTTTGCTGGCCTCAAACCGTGTTCCCTGTGTATTTCTTATGGGGAACTAAAAAACGTCAATATCTCGCGAACGGTTTGGAATTTCGGGATTTTCCGATTTTTCCCAGTACCTACAAAAAATAAGGAATCCAATGGTGAAAACTGCATCTTCCTAGCTCATCTAGAAGTGGGTTAGAATTTGTATACGTGAGTCAGTCAGTTACACAAGGGGCTGTATATATTTAGGACTCAAAAGAATGGTTGACCTTTTTTAAAACAATAGATTTACCAAGAATTGAGGTCTCGTGACAAAAATATATATTTTTCTAGAAATAATACGAGGGTTTATGATAGTGAGTCACCTATTGGATTCTGAATTTATCTGAAACGTCCAAACCGAAAATTGGTTTCGTTCAGTGTAGGAACCCCAAGTTTACAGACAAATCTTCATTTTAATTTATATATCTAAAATATTGTATACAGCCCCTTGTATAACTGACTCACTCATACTATCTAATCTAACCCACTTCTAGGCGGGCTTAGGAGATGCGGTTTTCACCATTGGATGGCTTATTTTTCCACATACTGGGAAAAATCGGAAAACCCCGAAATGCCAAACCGTTCTCAAGATATTTTTTAGTTTCCCCATAAGAAATACACAGGGAACACATTTGTAGAGTAGCAAAACTTTTTCTACGTTTAATATTTTGCTCTCGTTTTGATTTTTCATTTCTTCAAACAAGATGCAAAGCCCTGGGAGCGCGCAGCGCGACCGTATACGCATTACGCAAGCAACCCCGCGTAGCGAACATGCGAAACCCGGTGGAGCACGAAGTGCGAGTACTTATTATATTGTAGATTGAAAATGATAATATTGAGATTAAAAATGATGAATACCCTTTACTCGGGTCCCACTGCAATACTCTCATCTCACACATGTAACAACATCGCCACTGCACCACAACCCCTACCTCCCCATACTACGCGAACAACACCTAATGGGTGACAGCGTAACCAACGAGAACATCAAACACAGAGCCAAGAACATTCACATGCCCAACCGTGTTCTCGGTACCAATGTGATCCCGGACATCGACAGTGCTGAGGGGTCGACCCGAGCCACCCTTGCCCAACTCAGATCCGGCTGGTGCAAACTACTGTAGCACTACATGGCCAGAATAAATCCATCTGTGCCTGATCGATGTCCCAAGTGCAGTGGATCACCTGTTCAACTGTCCAAACCTTCCAACCACTCTGGACCAATCCTGCCGAGGTGGCGCAGCTCCTGGGCCTGGAAACGGAGATGTAGTCGGCAAAGTTAACAACAACCATATAAGAATCAATTGTAGCTTTCTCAGTTTATTTTTTTTTTTATTATTATTATTTTTTTTATTATTTTTTTTTTGTACAGTGTGATATACAAGTTTATTTTCTCTGTTGTACAGTGTGATATACAAGTTTATTTTCTCCGTTGTACAGTGTGATATACAATAACTGTACTTCGTTCGGTGCCTCCAGGTAAATTCTCACACATTTATTGGGAACAATCAATATGATTTGAGCGTTGAATACGTCACTACGTTGAATCACCAATCAATATGCATTTCCCGTTTGGTGTTTCCCCTATTGGCGGGAGAACATGAAAATTTTGAAACTCCAGCTGGTTGTCGGATCGAGCTAAAACTTACATCAACAAAGTACTACGTTTTTTAAGACCTTTGATATGATGTATTACAAATGGGGGAGTTTTCATTTAAAGTTTCGAAATTGGCCCCTTGGGGGCCGACCCTGCCTCTGGCCGAAATTTGGGAACTTCTTCAAAAAATGGGATTTCAAAGGATAGAACAAATTTCAGATTCTCATCTAGAGCCGTTAAATATATTGAGGGATTCCAAGACTGTGTATTGTATGTTGTTGGCAGGTCCATCGTGTGGTTACAAACACAACGGGACGTAAGTCTAGAGCGGCAGAGAGTGACTGGAATATCACAACGGAGAGATGATACGCATGAGTTCCGAGTAGGACGATTGAAACATGAACGAGTGAAAGTTCCGCGGGCAGGTGATAAGCTACTAGCCTGGGCCAAACAAGTTATGCTCGTCCATTGCGATCATAAGAGTATTCTAGAGGTATGTAACTCCATCCTGCCATCTCTTAACAAGTATGTAAAGAAATTATTCATTTTATTAACCTTTTTTAATAGAGAGAACTCGTATCAGTGGAGGTTTTATCGTCCCGAGAGCGAAGATAGAAGGAAGACAGGATAGGAGAAAGCCAGCCGGTTCCGAGAACGAACCTTGAAAGTTAAGAACAACTTTTCTTAACTTTTATTTTTAACATATTTAAATTATAATAAACAAAATTATATCAATGGTTGTACAGTGTGATATACAAGTTTATTTTCTCTGTTGTACAGTGTGATATACAAGTTTATTTTCTCTGTTGTACAGTGTGATATACAAGTTTATTTTCTCTGTTGTACAGTGTGATATACAAGTTTATTTTCTCTGTTGTACAGTGTGATATACAAGTTTATTTTCTCTGTTGTACAGTGTGATATACAAGTTTATTTTCTCTGTTGTACAGTGTGATATACAAGTTTATTTTCTCTGTTGTACAGTGTGATATACAAGTTTATTTTCTCTGTTGTACAGTGTGATATACAAGTTTATTTTCTCTGTTGTACAGTGTGATATACAAGTTTATTTTCTCTGTTGTACAGTGTGATATACAAGTTTATTTTCTCTGTTGTACAGTGTGATATACAAGTTTATTTTCTCTGTTGTACAGTGTGATATACAAGTTTATTTTCTCTGTTGTACAGTGTGATATACAAGTTTATTTTCTCTGTTGTACAGTGTGATATACAAGTTTATTTTCTCTGTTGTACAGTGTGATATACAAGTTTATTTTCTCTGTTGTACAGTGTGATATACAAGTTTATTTTCTCTGTTGTACAGTGTGATATACAAGTTTATTTTCTCTGTTGTACAGTGTGATATACAAGTTTATTTTCTCTGTTGTACAGTGTGATATACAAGTTTATTTTCTCTGTTGTACAGTGTGATATACAAGTTTATTTTCTCTGTTGTACAGTGTGATATACAAGTTTATTTTCTCTGTTGTACAGTGTGATATACAAGTTTATTTTCTCTGTTGTACAGTGTGATATACAAGTTTATTTTCTCTGTTGTACAGTGTGATATACAAGTTTATTTTCTCTGTTGTACAGTGTGATATACAAGTTTATTTTCTCTGTTGTACAGTGTGATATACAAGTTTATTTTCTCTGTTGTACAGTGTGATATACAAGTTTATTTTCTCTGTTGTACAGTGTGATATACAAGTTTATTTTCTCTGTTGTACAGTGTGATATACAAGTTTATTTTCTCTGTTGTACAGTGTGATATACAAGTTTATTTTCTCTGTTGTACAGTGTGATATACAAGTTTATTTTCTCTGTTGTACAGTGTGATATACAAGTTTATTTTCTCTGTTGTACAGTGTGATATACAAGTTTATTTTCTCTGTTGTACAGTGTGATATACAAGTTTATTTTCTCTGTTGTACAGTGTGATATACAAGGACGCCTACGGTGGAGAGGAACGCTTAGGTTCTCTGTCTCCCTCTGCACCACCACTTCTCGCTCATCGTGGCTCTGTTGTCTCCCCTCTTACTCCCACATCTAGTACTGCTTGTTCTGTAGAGGATGTTCTGCAACTTCTTAGACACCTGTTTGTTATCAATACTTGCTCTGATGAAACACAAAGTCCTCTCATAGGAGCTCTAGGTGAGTAACTATAGTGGTGTAGAGGATGTTGTGCAACTTGTTAGACACCTGTTTTCTCAGACCTGGATGAGACAGTGCTAGGTACACTATTGTAATGAGTGTCTCTCTTTCTCAGACCTGGATGAGACAGTGCTAGGTACCGAGGAGTTTACATCGAAGAAGATGACCAATAAGTTGGTGCAGCAGATACAAGATCCTCTTGTGTTAGCGTCAGGAGCTTTACCTCCCTGGTGTGAAGAGCTCAACACCTCCTGTCCTTTCCTGTTTCCATTTGAAACGCGTCAGCTCTACTTCAACTGTACTTCGTTCGGTGCCTCCAGGTAAATATTGGGAACAATCAATATGATTTGAGCGTTGAATACGTCACTACGTTGAATCACCAATCAATATGCATTTCCCGTTTGGTGTTTCCCCTATTGGCGGGAGAACATGAAAATTTTGAAACTCCAGCTGGTTGTCGGATCGAGCTAAAACTTACATCAACAAAGTACTACGTTTTTTAAGACCTTTGATATGATGTATTACAAATGGGGGAGTTTTCATTTAAAGTTTCGAAATTGGCCCCTTGGGGGCCGACCCTGCCTCTGGCCGAAATTTGGGAACTTCTTCAAAAAATGGGATTTCAAAGGATAGAACAAATTTCAGATTCTCATCTAGAGCCGTTAAATATATTGAGGGATTCCAAGACTGTGTATTGTATGTTGTTGGCAGGTCCATCGTGTGGTTACAAACACAACGGGACGTAAGTCTAGAGCGGCAGAGAGTGACTGGAATATCACAACGGAGAGATGATACGCATGAGTTCCGAGTAGGACGATTGAAACATGAACGAGTGAAAGTTCCGCGGGCAGGTGATAAGCTACTAGCCTGGGCCAAACAAGTTATGCTCGTCCATTGCGATCATAAGAGTATTCTAGAGGTATGTAACTCCATCCTGCCATCTCTTAACAAGTATGTAAAGAAATTATTCATTTTATTAACCTTTTTTAATAGAGAGAACTCGTATCAGTGGAGGTTTTATCGTCCCGAGAGCGAAGATAGAAGGAAGACAGGATAGGAGAAAGCCAGCCGGTTCCGAGAACGAACCTTGAAAGTTAAGAACAACTTTTCTTAACTTTTATTTTTAACATATTTAAATTATAATAAACAAAATTATATCAATGTATCAATCAACAACAACAAATACCTACAAACCTACATAGTATATAAGTTAAGTATCATTATGAAGACCAATTGTAATTTTGTACTTATTATATTATGTACCTACTTATATTGTATTGTAAACAAAAATTATAGACAATAAAAATAAAGGTTTATCAAAAATTGAAATTGAAATCGAATGAAGAGGTGCTCCATTAAACTGTTGGTATAATGGAACAACTTTTTCTAAGCTGACAGTCTAAATAAAGCACTACTTACACTTATCTGTTTAGGATAAAATTCGCTGCGGGTGGGAATTGAACCCTCAACCTAGCACTTACAAGACAGATTCGCTACCCTTGAAGCCAAATAGGCTGAATTATTATGTACTTGTTAGAGTTATTATATTTAAATATTTCTTTTCTTCACTTTATTTGTACTGATTTAAAAAAAAAAAAAATGCAAATAAGCGAAAAATTACAAATACTCCACAAGAGTACGCTGGATATCCCTATTGAAAAAAAGTAAATACAATTCTAAACATTTGTAAATAAAACGAAGAAACAAAATTAAATGGAAAAATAATTGCGTCGAAAATGAAAATTGTTTTCTTCACTTTATTTACAAAATTTAACCTTGCTGCAAACATTTGACTATGGTACAAAATGTGTACAAGCTAGAAGGAAGTTATACGTTATCCAGATGGATATGGCAGCAAGGAGTCATTACAAAAGTAGGCTACGTTGCCAAACATGTCAAAGGTGCAACGGTAGAAAATCTTTAAAAGAGGAAGGTACATTGCACAGTGCTTCCTCCCACATTGCACAGTGATTCAACCTCTTGTAAAAAAAGGTTACAGATCGAAGCTACCTTTACTTTTTAAAAGAGAGAGTTTATAAAAATAGACCTTTACCTTAATTGCAACAATGCAAGGAATTCTCGCATTCTGATTGGTTCTTTCATTTGGGGTTGATGACTCATTGCTGCCATATCCATCTGGATAACGTATAAATGGATTAATAATTATTTAAAAGGCCTATCTCAAGTGATTATTCATAGCTCTATCAATGATAGACCAACTCAAGACCTCCTCCAGCATGAATGACACAGAGTTGAGGAAAACCATAGACACCGAGTACAAGTTTCTCTCCAATGTGTTTGAGCAGATAAAACAGTTCCGTCAATCTGGTAAGTCAAAGGGCTCTGTCACTTTCTCTAGAAAATAGTACAAGTTTATTTTCTCTGTTGTACAGTGTGATATACAAGTTTATTTTCTCCGTTGTACAGTGTATAGTTAGATGTACACGGGTCGGTTGATGAGCGTGGACTCGGATACTTCTTCTTGGTATGAAGCCCAAATGTAGGTGCCTCTGCAAAGTGTCTTGTGTTAGGAACGTACACCAAGTTTCATTACATCAGTATTATTAGCCTTTGATTCACAGTTATCGATTGATGACGAGTTTGATAGGCTTTTTATAATGGATAATTCCGAGGTGCGGGCAGTGATTATTTTTCTTTTTTTTTTTTTGAGATCGGGAATCAAAATAAAAACCCCATTAGATTCAAACTTCGACACCGGATGTAGTGAGGGTTTTTTTTCCACTCCTGGTTTGCCCTCAAAATAATAATCACTGCCTGCACCTCAGAATTATCCATTATAAAAAGCCTATCAAACTCGTCATCAATCGATAGCTGTGAATCAAAGGCCAACTGTTTCGTTTTTTATGTGTTAATTGAAAAGTTCGGGGATGATATAATTGTGACAATCTGCTGAAGACAAGAAACGTCCCGTACTAAATAAGGTACGTGCCAACCATATCCTTGTAACCTAACTCACTCACTCACCCCGATGGCGTATTAGGGATATGTGAATCCCTTGCCTCCAAAGAACTCTATGTTGTGTCAACTCCTCCCATCTTCATCTCATTGATTCATGTGATTTCATTCTCGTTACCAGGTTGAGTTTCAAGGAGAGGAAGGTACAGGGCTAGGTCCGACCCTGGAGTTTTACGCTCTAGTAGCGGCCGAGTTACAACGTCGAGATCTTGGCATGTGGCTCTGTGATGATGAAGAGGTAGACTCCCAACCTCCCACGCTAGACTTGGGAGAGGGAACTAAACCTCCTGGGTTCTATGTCCGACGCTCATGTGGTCTGTTCCCTGCGCCCCTCCCCCAGAACAGTGCTGCTTGTGATAGAGCCGTGAGTAACTTCTGGTTCCTCGGAGTATTCCTGGCCAAAGTACTGCAAGATAGTCGTCTAGTGGATCTGCCCTTCTCAAATGCCTTCCTCAAGCTTGTATGCCAAGGCGATATCCAGAATAATATTAACGAGAGGTATGTATGTATAGATTGTATAGTAGTCATGATAAATAATACTGATGATGATAAGAATCAAAATGGCAAGAGATATGAAAAAACTGTTGGTCGTTAGTCTCCACCATTAATGTGTTGTAAATAATTTCGATATTAATTTTTTAATTAAACTTTAAATGTATTGTTGTGCTTTTATTTAAAAGGATTGGAATGCCTCCTCGGAGTTGTGAAGATGACCCCATGATCTCATCTATCATGAGTGAAGAAAGTGAGAAGGAGTTGGAACTGGACCCTCCTAAACTTTATAGTGAAGAAACAAAACCTTGGTGAGTATTAATAACTAAAGCTCGATACCCAGAGTCAATCAAAGAAAGAGAAAAAAATCTGGTGTAAACATCACACGACTTTCTATTACACTTGCGGAATAAGTATTTGAAAAAAAAATGAATTTTTTTCTAAGTCCCGAGCCGCCTGCGGCGGAATACTTTCGGTGTAAAAAAATTCTATCTTAAAATACTCTCCATGTAATAAGGAATCATATAAACTTTATAAAGTATCAAAAAATTGGTTTTTTACTTTCCTTATCCTAAAGGAAGGAAAGTACCTAATGTAATTGGGTCAAATTTTCGATGGTCAGATTTTAGTGCTAAAACATGTTTTGAGGTCCCTAGAGCCTAAATCCAAAGTTTCAGCCATTGGTCCGTGTGTGTGTCTGTCTGTAAACAAAATATCTCGAGAACGGTATAAGCTAAAAACTTGAAATTCGGTATGTAGTTCACAACTGGGACAAGGATGCGACACAAAACTTTTGGTTAAGATAGGTGCTGCGGTTGGCGTTATTTTGGCTTTATGATGGTTTTCGACCGTCTCTTGTTTTTATTCGAAGTCCGAAGCAACATTGACTTTGGTTGATATCTGGATGAGTGATTGTTTGATTTTTACCAAATTGTTACAGGGATAGTATACCAAATTTCATCTCTCTACGACAAACTGTTCTTGAGATATTTTGTATACAGTACCACCTTTTCCCATTCAAACCTGTAGTACGTACGTACATACATACGTACAGACCATGGGCTAAAAAACATTTCTTTGGAATCAGGGGGGCCCAAAACGGATATTCCCACTCATTTCCCGATTTTGAAAATTTTTACCGCTTGAATACTTTCTCATTACTAGTATAGCTTCGCTATATATTAGTAATGGAAAGTAAAATGTCGAATTCTTTTACCAAAATCAAAAATATCTATTGTGAAAGTAGGTACTAGTCTCCATTTGTTTATTCAAAATGACTAGTTTCAACAAAATAGAAGCTCACAAGTTCTCGACAGATCTTTTAAGTAAAGCAACGTTGTGCACTGTTGATATTTGAACAATGATCCTGCAAGTGCTAGTTGTAGATATATTATGTTGTGATTGTAGGTTTGCGGGTATTCTCAAGGAGACTGATCTCATGCAAGTGCTAGTTGTAGATATATTATGTTGTGATTGTAGGTTTGCGGGTATTCTCAAGGAGACTGATCTCATGCAAGTGCTAGTTGTAGATATATTATGTTGTGATTGTAGGTTTGCGGGTATTCTCAAGGAGACTGATCTCATGCAAGTGCTAGTTGTAGATATATTATGTTGTGATTGTAGGTTTGCGGGTATTCTCAAGGAGACTGATCTCATGCAAGTGCTAGTTGTAGATATATTATGTTGTGATTGTAGGTTTGCGGGTATTCTCAAGGAGACTGATCTCATGCAAGTGCTAGTTGTAGAGATATACCAAAGACATGTAGTACACTTCAAACTAATGTAAAAATTCAAGGTCGGTCCCAGAGGGGCAACTTTAAAATGTTAAGTCATTGTCGGCTTGTTGTTTTAGCCCCGGATTCCTGCGGTTTGTGAATGTTCTCGTGCACATGACAGGGGAAGAGAGGAAATGTTTCCTGCAGTTCACAACTGGGTGTTCATCTCTCCCTCCCGGCGGACTTGCTAACCTACACCCTCGTCTGACCATAGTCCGCAAGGTAGATGCAGGTGAAGGATCTTACCCGAGCGTCAACACTTGTGTGCATTACCTGAAGCTACCTGAGTACTCGAACGAGGAAACATTGAGAGAACGACTTCTAGCTGCTACTAAAGAGAAGGGCTTCCATTTGAATTGAATATCAGGTGCGATAATCCTTACGGGCCCCTCGGATAGCTCGAACGAAGCGAAACATTTGGTTTATTTTTTTGTTTTGTTAGCACATAATTTCCCTCCACAATCGTGCGATTTGACACTTTTGAATGATTTTTTTTTTTCGGGATATGTGTAAAATCATTATTTTATGTAATGTAATGTAAATGCAGTTTCTTTGTGTTATTATATCACAACTTTGGTGCTCACTGCAGCATTGTAGGATTTTTCCCAATATCTCAATAATCCTATCATCCAATGTTTACCTACCATGCTGGCACCGGTCGCTATGCGCATTTATATGTCATAGCTACTCATTTAATCCAAAGGAAACACAGGACAGAATTTATTGACCCAACGATAGCTCTATATTTTAACTCAAACGAATTTTTTTCATAAACGATTTAGCGATAATCCAAAGGAAACACAGGACAGAATTTATTGACCCAACGATAGCTCTATATTTTAACTCAAACGAATTTTTTTCATAAACGATTTAATTTGTATTTGTACCGGTTCGGTACCGGTCCACTCCGATAGGTGTGAAACAATCGGGTTTTAATCTGGGACGAATTAAAACCGCTTTACCACTTAAAGTAAAGTATGTATAGTGTATAGGTTAGGCTCAATCCCCGAATACGCTCAGTCCGTGGACTGGGCTATTTACAGTTACTCAATTGCCGATTTTCGGGCAGCAGATTGCTTTTTCAACTCTGCGGAGTGAGCGTTTTTTCCGCTCATTGAGCGAATTCGGGAATCGAACCGTGTACAGGGTGTCCCAGGATGTATTCTTAAACTGTTTTTCTCATAGCCAACACACATTATTTTTTATTTTTATACCAAAAAAGAAGTCTTCTTTTTTGGATATTTTGGCATTATTCTTTTTTGGATGTGGATATTTTGGCAATATCGCGATTTGCGAAAAATTTCGTAAAGTCCGCAAATCGTGTGCCAACTTGGGTTTTTAGTTTGTCCTTCCTTTATTATTACAATAGTAATAAAAAGGTATAAGGGACGGACTATTGTATTCGCTTTTGGTGTTGTCTGTCTGTCCCCATAGAAGGACTTATCCAAACCTGGTCGACCTATATATCAAATTAAAGGTCTTTTTGATCCTGTACGAGGAAGATTTCTACGTGAACTTCGTGAACTTGCCAACAGAAAGTCCCGAATTCTACATGACCCTGTCTTATCACCGGATGCTAAGCTACGCCAGATAGAAAGTTTGGCTCTGGTGACATCACATGCTGGTGGTGGCGGTGGGCCTGTCACTCGACTAGAAGACTTGGCCATTACCTTCACCTATCTTCCTTCGTCCAGTGTATACGGCTATACACATGCTGATCTGATACCTAATGGCAGTGATATTGATGTAAGTAGCCAGTGTATTTAGTAATATATAGGTAATGATAATGATAGTAATAATATGGAAGCTTAACGAAGAGTAGAGGAGTAGATAAAGAAGAGTAGAGGTTTTACAAACCATGACCTGGTTTTTATTTCTCATTCTCAGGTAACTATTGAAAACGTAGAAGAGTACATGGATCGGTTAACTAACTTCTGTCTACAAAGCGGCATAGCGCGTCAAATAGAAGCTTTCCGTAATGGTTTCTGTCGAGTATTTGCTCTGTCCAAGCTACGAGCATTCACCCCTAGCGAAGTCCGGATGATGCTATGTGGAGATCAAAACCCACAGTGGACGAGAGAGGACTTGCTCAACTATACCGAACCCAAACTAGGATATACCAAAGAGAGGTAAGACAAGTAGTACGCTTATACCAAAGTCATGTAGTTCACTTCAAACTAGGATATACCAGAGAGAGGTAAGACAAGTAGTACGCTTGAAACCAGGATATACCAAAGACATGTAGTCCACTACAAACTAGGATATAGCAAAGACATGTAGTACACTTCAAACTAGGATATACCAAAGACATAAAATGGTGGTGCAAATTTTGTCCAGAGAACCAAAAAGCCAAAAAAAAAAACTGGTTTTTGGGGGATTATTTTCACATTTTCTCACACAAATGAGCTCTGATCTTGAAATTTGTCGCGACGACCTATGAACTCAAAGCGAGAAAGTTTTAGATAACACTTCAGTCGTTAATTTAAGATCGGTTTTAGCGTTACCTATGTTAAGCTACGCCGAGGAAGGTCAAACTATTTTATGTAAATCACCTTCAAAAAAGTTGAATTTTTCAATAAAACCATTGGTTGACCGATGAAAATACCAGTATAGCCCATTCCCGAAATATGAAAGGCAGCCTATATATAACCCTGTATACAATATATTATACAAAGTGTTCATAAAGTCCGGGGACCCCTGAATATTTTTTAAACGACTAAAGATGAGAAGCTGAAATTGAGGGTAGTGTTTTATCTTTTAAAATACCATTTTTTTAAAGTAGTTGCAAAATTTAGGTCGGAGCCAGGGTCGGCCCCAAGGGGCCCAACTTTAAAATCTTAAATGAGAACCCCCCATTTGTGATACAGCATATAAAAGGTCTTAACCTTTTGCACGCCAATAGAAGAAAAATCCAAAACCCCACTTACGGTCAATGGCATGGCTAACATGCCAAGCAAAAAACCTCAATAAGGTCCGATATGATTGAAAATGAAAACCCCACATCAGGTCCACGATGATTTTGAATATTTTTTTGACATAGCTATACTTACAGGTTGTGAAAAACAGATAATTGAAAATTATGACTGAAAATTTTAATAAAATTAAAATGAAAATTAGAATGGACACCCACCATAGTTATTTCTCAATAAAATGACCCTTGAACAATAAGGTTTCATGAAAGATTTCTTGAACAAGCTGTATACAAAATTCTCTTTCTATTTCATATAACCGCGTGTCATATTTTTTAGTCGACCCATTCTTGGAACGACTTGAGATTTGATGATGATAACCGCGTGTGTTAGAAAGAGAGAGAGATATGTTTGAAGAGAACTTTTTGAAACTAAAATACTGTATGAAAACGAAATGGGAACTTAAAATCAAGTATTTGTATCTAATCTTCGCAACTTTCAGCTGGTGTTAGTGAAAACCTTTTTCTTTTATAGATTTTCAATAAAAAGATAAAATTAATTGAAATTCACACTTTTTATGTGTCTATCTTTTTCATTGGTCGTCTTTTGTGATTAATAACGGCTGACAGGTTTTGTTTACAAGTGTGAATTTGGTGTTATTTGATAGAAAATACTGAGCAGAATCGAATGGTATAGGTAATTTTTTGATTGGTTGACTTTAAAATGGATAGAAATGGAAAAAATTGGAGGGAAACTTGGTGGCATCAACTGGGTTTTTCAAGATGGCATGGTCACCATGCCATGGACCGTATCTAGGATTTTTTGATTTTTATTGTTGGACCTGATCTGGGGTTTTGAAGTTGGCATGGTAGCCATGCTTTGGCGTGTAATTTGGTACAAGTTTGAGCTCGATCCGACAAACAGGGCCGGAGTTATTGCCTACTCAATTTTCCGTTTTTTGGTGCTTCTCTTATTGACGGGAGAACATGGAAAAATGAAAATTTTAATAGGCCATAACTCTTGTAATAATTGTAATATTTTAACAGTTTTATATTTTTTATTGATTTCAGGTTTCAGAAACGTCGATTTGTCACCAACACATTACACCATTTGTTTGTTTTTAACTTGCTTTTTTTCACAATAAATAGAAACAACAGCCAAAATATAAAGAGTGTTTCACAAATTATGCTCACGCCATTTTTCTCGGAGCCCATTTGAAATGATGCGTCCTTGTCACCAAACCAACAAGGGTAACTTTCGCTCAGCTGAGATCCGGATAGTACCACAAGCTGTCTGGCTAGGGGACGTTAAACAGAGAGAAGACTAACGTCTGGCTGTGGGACTATAAACAGGGAGGAGAACAGCTAACCCTAACCAGCCTAGCAAGCTGGCAGTTCCTCAAAGGTCTCTGCTTTTAAAGACCAAGTACAAGTCCTCATGATGATTGACTGCGGTTCAGGAGCGAGCCAATTTAACATGGCTAGAGCTAGAGACCATCACCCCGGTGTATAGCAGATACAAAAAAAAAACATCTTTTCTTTATTCTACTATCGCCATTCGGCGAAAGCTAAAGCCGCTACAACAACAACAACAAGCTCCAATCATACATTACAAAGCCAAATTGAATCCAGAAGAATCCGACTAATGTCATGCACGGGCTCCGAGAAAAATGGAGTGAACATAAATTCTGGAACTTCCTATATTTTATTACGGTAGTAAATTTTGTTTAATTAATTATAATAAACCTTTACCCTCCTCACTGTTATTAAAATCTAGTTGTTGAAGTTTTAGGACCGCAAGAAAGATGCTCGATTCCTAATATATACAGGGTGTCCCGCGAACGACTGTACAACGCTTGAGGGTTGATGCAGGACCTATAGCCCAATTACAATAGATCGAAAAAACACGAATGTTGGAAATTTTTAGAGAAAAGCTGAATTTTTCCCAGGTGATAGAACACGTTGAGACAAGTTTTCTCCTAAAAGTCCCCGGGGATCATCCTTGTACTTCCTTAGATACAGCTACTTGAAGGTAGCTTTGTAGGCCTTTGGGAAAATGCCGATATCTCCCAAAGTACTTATCCAAACTAAATGGTATTTTTTTTTATTCAAATATAAACTAAACGGGCTACATTTTCACTGTAGGCGGTTTTTCAATAGGACCTACAGATTTGTCGTAATTTCCATTTAAAGGCATTTTTGAAAATTTCTTTCGATTTATTTTGTAAATAACTATTTAGAAAACATTTGACAAAAAATATAGCGAAACAAAAGAAAGTTGAAGATAATTTTCTTAGCTTTTTTTTATTATTATTATTAATAGCTTTAAAATGATATTATGTTTATATTTAACGCACAGGGACTGCAGCGCGGCTGTGGAACTCTCTTCATAGGGACATCAGGGACTCACCAAGTATAGGTTCATTCAAGACTGCCCTTGTGGGGTACCTGAAGGAAAACCCTATCTGATCTATTTCTATCTACACAATCCTACACACACTCACACACATATACACAATTACATACAAACTAGTGGTTGGATGGAAGAGCTCCTTTGGGAGAACCCTGCCACTATAAATAAAGCCTTAAAAATATGTGTTTTTGTGAACGGTGGAGCTTACTCAGAAGAAAGTCCCATACATCATAGCGCGTCTGCTTTGTAAGCGCTAAGTCGCGGGTTCGATTCCCGCCCGATGAGAACTCCATCGTAAACAGATAAGGTTCGTTCTCGGAACGGCTGACTTCCGCCTATCCTCTATTCCTCTTCGATTTTGGGGCGATAAGTCCTCCGTAGCGTAGTTAGCTATACAGTTCCCTCTATCAAACCTCAAAATAATAATAATATAGCCTATATAATATAACTAGGTGTTGTGGTTCTGGAGATAGAGCGATCAGTGTGTGAACTATGAAATGTGAATGAGTGAATGGATCTTGTTTTTATAATATAAGATAATAATATTCCTAACAAGTGTGGATTCGATTTAGTTAATGAAACAGTTTTGAAACACCCGGTACAGTCCTGATGCACGCTGCTCAAATAAGAAATTAAGACCTGTGTGTTGTTTATTTTAAGTGTGTCATTAAGATAATTAACTTTGGCAATATGGCACAACAATGACGTATGTGTAGGTACTACCTATATGAATAGGTATTAAAGTACTTTGTATAGGTATTAAAATACAAGTCGGTACCTACTTTGTGTACGTACCTGTACACCATATTCATTTGTTTTTAGTCCGTCCTTCCTTTATTATTTCACTTGCGAGAGTAAAAACAAGAAGATATGTACCTGCACTACCTACCTATCTATGTCTAAGTAGAATAGATTAATAGAATAGGGTAAGTGTACCATTTATTCGCCCACCTAAAAAACGTACCATTTATTGGCCCACCTGTACCATACGCCACATAAGTCTGAACTGGACGAAATTTTTCAAGATCCAATTTCATCAAAAGAAAGGGCTTAAAGACTGCTATCGAACCAGTGCTATTCAAAAATTGTAGTCATAAAAACAAAAATTAGAAAAATAAAGGTGGGCAGGTGGGCCAATAAATGGTACGTTTTTTAGGTGGGCGAATAAATGGTACACTTACCCTACCTAAGTATAAAATCATTATTTTATGGTGATAAAAAATAAACTTTGGAGCACCTGGAAGACATCATTCACCGTTTTTGCAGACATACGGCTTCAGATTATGGAAAAAGTGGTCGAAAATTGGATTTTCTAGACTGAGTTTCATTCGATCTAGCCGTTGCGCCCATTTACCCAAAAATTTTATTCAGAGGTCAAACACTAAATGGCTTTCAAATAAAGACAAAATCATGACCATACCTCAAATAGCATGTCTTTTATGGCATTTTGAAAAACAAACCTCTAAAAAAGAAAAAAAAAAAAAAAAAAAAAAAAACCCCAATAAAACCGTTTTTTTTTTTTTTTTTTTTTTTTTTTTTTGGAATTTTGGCTTTATGGTTTTCTCACAATATAAACACAGTACATGCCCTTCCTGGATTATCAAGAAATGATTCCGCGGGTGAATTGAAAATTTGAATTTCGAACTTAAATTTATCTAAAAAATAATAAAGTAAAGGTGATGTTTCTTTGTTTAAAATCAACATTAGTTTGATCCTCACCTTGATATTCTACTGCAGCTTTTAGAGAAAAAAAGATCTACATACTATTTAGAATTTGTGACCCACTCAAATATCTTGGAATTTTAAAAAGCAGCCTTTTTTTCAACAAAATACTCAAGTATATTTATTCACAATTCATGGACAGCCATAACATAATAAATTAAAAGAAATAAAAATAAAGAAGAAGAAAGAAATATGTAACTGAAGAAAGAATAGGGGAAAATAGAGAAAGAAAAGATGGCAAAAAATAAAAAAGAATGAGTTAATGAGATGCTGTGTCCCATATTGGGGATGTGTTGCATCTCATGTAAATTAGCCTGCAATATGAAACCCTGTGTGCTTATTCTTTTGGCAACATTGATTATTTTTTTTTTTTTATTCGTAATATTTTCCTGCACTAGTACCTTTGTGGGAATTATATTCCCAAAAAGTTGATTATTTGTGAAAGACCTTTTTACAGGCTACTCACTTAACACCGAATAGTGTTCTGCAAACACAGATGGGGTAGAATATACAAGTAATAAAGTTGTAGTTACGTGAACAGTATTGTTTTCTAAATGTATTAATTTTATATTGTTGTTTATAATATTATAATGTATATCTTTACCTCCAAATGAAGATTTACTTACCTAAGGGTGCCCACAGAACGAGGAATTCAAGATGAAGCCGTAAGATGAAAAAACACACGTACACATTCTTATGAGACCGCGCAGAACGAAGCATTCCGAAGATTCGAAATAAATTTCAGAAACAATGTTTCAGGAAAAGTTTTCAAGAACAAAATATTTTGTTTTTGAGGCAAATTCAATGGGTTTCAATGATCAACTTGGAAATCTTTCTGGAAAATTCAACCTCGTTCTGCGTGCGCTTCTTTCTGGATTTTCGCCTGAATATGCTTCATCTTGAATTCCTCGTTCTGCGGGCACCCTAACGCTATAACCCCCAAAAAGTTGATCATGTGTGAAAGTTCTTTTTGCAAGCTTCCCAACGCTCTAACTACCAGAAAGTTGGTGGTTTGTGAAATATCCTTTCATATAGTAACTTATCTTGAAGTGAATATAAATACACACGAGTATTTCTAGCTCAGGTACTCGTGGAAGGAACTCGAATGATCATTTCAGAACTGACGAAAATTGAAGGAACGCAGCTCGGAGCACCCCAAGAAATTACTTTTGTACTCAGGAGACCCCAAAATGGATATTTCCACCCATTTCCCGATTTTTGAAAATTTGAACCGATTGCAATATTGTACTTTCTCATTACTCATTAAGTATAGGTTCCCTATACTTATTGTAATAGAAAGTAAAGAAATATCTAACAAAGTTAGGGTCAACATTTTAAAGGTTAAACTTTGCAAAGAAATGTTGCAATATCTATCTTTATTATGGAACTCGTTGCTTGAAGTTGAAGGTCCATAAGATGTTAGGTAGTAGAACAGCCGCGGGAGATACAAAAAGTTCACAGAAAAAAGACGGAAGAAAACGCGAAGACCACAAGGTTACGAAAACGAAACGTTAAACAGATAGTACAAAAAAAAAACACCGAATTTGTCCGTAAAAACGTATAAAATTTAAAATTCCTAATTTTCGAACACTTTGTTCATCTATCTTTATGTAATTACAACTTTTGTAATAATCAATCAACACATTTTGCCGCATTTTAAAATCCCAAACTGTTCTGGAGATATTTGATTGGTTCACAGATTCTCAAATAATACATTTAAGGTAAAAGAAAGGAAAAAATATAAAATTTCTCAAATTTAATTCTTCAGATTTTATGTGATGATTCTTAATTTAGATTAAATTAGATACTTTTGTTTAAATTTAAATCTTCATTACCTAGGTACTGTTTTTTTTTTTTTTTTTTTTTTTTTTTTTTAAACCCCGAAAAAAAAAAAGATATTTCCATTAATAACAGGGTTTTTTATATACATATACAGTCTGCTCATAAAGCCCCAGGCCACCTTTTTAATTTTTTTACTGTTCACCCTGGAAAGCTGAAATATTGCATGCAGTCCTTGATTATGATAAAGAATTTTGAGAGGTACTCGAAATTTTGGAGGGCCCCTCAGGGGCTGCCCCAGAGGGACCAACTTTAAAATCTTAAATGAGAACTCCCTACTTGTGATACATCATATCAAAGGCCTTAAAGAACGTAGTAGTTTGATATAAGTTTGACCTCGATCTGACAACAAGGGCCGGAGTTATGGCCTATTCAATTTTTCATTTTTCCATGTTCTCCCGCCAATAGGAGAAGCACCAAAAACGGGAAATTCATAACGATTGGTGAATTGTGCTTCAAATAGGTCCCACTAATGGTTCATATTGAAATCCAGACCCAAAAATAAAATTTAGACTCTCAGCCCTGATGGCCTCCCTGAATTTCAATGTGAATCACTAGTGGGACTTATTTGGAGCACAAATCATCAATCGTTGAGTTTAACATTTTTGGTGCTTTCCCAAATTAGCACAGGAAGAACAAAGAGAGACCCTGAACCATCCAGAGGACACATGGAAAAATATTAAAACCGCTATAATAGAGCCCTGCAAAGTACATCTAAAACCTACGAAAAGAGAAAAACGACAGGACTGGATGACGGAGGATATCCTTGAGCTAATGAACGAGAGACGTAAACAGAAAAACAAAGACCAAGCAGAATACAAAAGACTGCACAAGAAGATCAGATATGAATGCAGGCAGGCGAGATAAGAATGGCTCAAAACAAAATGCATGGAAATAGAAGACCTACAGCGGATGCACGATACACAGAACCTACACCAAGTCAAAGAGTTTACCCGAAGTGGCTGGAACTCAAAAGCTCAAGTCTTGACAGATGAAGATGGAAAAATGGTGCTGGAAGTTACAGAACAACTAAAAATATGGAAACAATACATCAAAACCTTATTCGAAGATGAAAGGCAACGCCCCCAAGAGATACTGAACACCAATGGTGAGCAAACAGGACCATCAATCATGACAGAAGAGGTACGAGCGGCAATAAACACAGCCAAAGACAGGAAAGCTCCGGGTCCGGACGAAATTCCAGCTGACGTCCTCAAGCTGATTGATGAAAAACAAATACGCATTATAACAGACCTGTTCAACCTTATATACGAAACCGGCATACTTCCAACAGAATGGCTCTCCTCAACCTTCGTCACAATCCCCAAAAAGGCACACGCAAAAAGATGTGATGAATATCGCACTATTAGCCTTATGAGTCACACACTGAAAATCTTCCTAAAAGTGATCCACCGCAGAATCTACCAGAAACTTGAAGAGAATATATCGGACACCCAGTTTGGCTTCCGGAACGGATTCGGCACAAGGGAAGCACTGTTTGCATACAAGGTGATGATGCAAAGATGTATGGATGTCAACCAAAACGTATACGCTTGCTTTATTGACTATAATAAGGCATTCGACAAAGTGAGACATGGCCAGCTAATAGAGATCTTAAAGCGAAAACAGATCGACTCACGAGACATAAGAATAATTGCCAACTTATACTTCAACCAAAACGCATCAGTCCTCATTCAATCAAAGCTCACAGAATTAGTAGACATCAAGCGCGGGGTGAGACAAGGCTGTGTGCTTTCTCCCCTCCTCTTCAACATATATTCAGAAGAGATTTTCGCTACAGCAAAATGTTGGATTTTCTTTTAATGTTTATCATTATTGCTTTGTTTTTGATATCTGGGGAATTTCAGTTGAGCGGAGAAGTTAGGTTATGGTAACACCTAGGTAATAAACAGGTAGGTTTATCTTGAACAAAAAGGTCTTTTTCATGATGAGACTTTGGAGGTAAACAACCTGCATAATTTATTAAGTAGATTAGGTAAATATGTAACTTTACAATTTAATAGCAGTAGAACATCAATAACAATTCATAGATAGTTAAAATGAGAAATGAATTTCATCCTACTTCTAAATAAAGAAGGTAAGGTTAAATTTTAATCATGGATCCATAAAGCTTTTTCAAATAGTTCAAACTCAGTCTTCAAGTCAAAAGTTGTTAAATCACTTAAAAGTAGCACATTAAATTTAAATATCAAACATTTGTGTGAACTATGGTAAACCCAGATAGTTATAAAATAATAAATACCTATATAAAATGAAAGACTTACCAAAAATAATATTGTGTAGATTTTAGTGGTGAAAAAAAGTTATCAATTTCTTCGAAGATAAATTAAAAAAAAAAAAAAATGGCCGATATCTTGGGAAGCTAAATTAGATAAATCGTTTCAGGTTATTTTTACTTTCCGTGCCCAGAAAGTAAAAATAACCTGAAGAATCTATTCTAGGATTTGTCAACGTTTTTCATGTTCAGTTTGTAGGTACATTGACCGATTATGATCTTTGTTATTTGAACATTCAGGGTGTCTAAAAATAAACGGGACATTCAAATACCCATCTCGAAAACCAAAGAAAATTAGTGTTTTTTGCTGATTGTCCTAACTTTTTGGGGAAAATTTAATGGTGGCCTCTGTAATTTTGCCAGGTGTCCCCTTCAAGGGCAACTTTGATTTTTAGTCCGTCCTTCCTTTATTATTACAATAGTAATAAAAAGGTATAAGGGACGGACTATTCGCTTCGGTGTCGTCTGTGTTTCTGTCAGTCTGTCTGTTCCCATAGAAGGACTTATCCAAACTTGGTCGACCTATATATCAAATTAAAGGTCTTTTTACCAGGATCACGAAAATGGTGGTGCAAATTTTGTCCAGAGAACCATGGTTTTTGGGGGATTTTTTTCACATTTTCTCACACAAATGAGCTTTGATCTTGAAATTTGTCGCGACGACCTATGAACTCAAAGCGATTACTTTCCCGGTCCTCCTATACGGGGTAAAAGCTTGAACACTAAACAAAGCCTGCGAGAGAAAACTAGAAGCCTTCGAAATGTGGACATACCGCAGAATCTTGAAAATATCTTGGACAGAGCGAGTGACCGACACAGAGGTACTGAGGAGAATGAAGAAAAATGTAGAAATCCTGGAAGAGGTAAAGAAAAAGAAATTACAATATCTTGGACACATTATGAGAGGAACGAAATACGAAATCCTACACCTTATAATTCGGGGAAAATTGTAGGAAAAAGGTCAGTGGGAAGTGGGAAGGAGACGAATCTCGTGGTTAAAAAATCTGAGAGAATGGTTTAACATATCAACAGCCGAACTGTTTAGAGCCGCAGTCTCTAAAGTCATGATAACCATGATACTTTCCCGGTCCTCCTATACGGGGTAGAAGCTTGGACACTAAACAAAGCCTGCGAGAGAAAACTAGAAGCCTTCGAAATGTGGACATACCGCAGAAGCTTGAAAATATCTTGGACAGAGCGAGTGACCAACACAGAGGTACTGAGGAGAATGAAGAAAAACGTAGAAATCCTGGAAGAGGTAAAGAAAAGGAAATTACAATATCTTGGACACATTATGAGAGGATCAAAATACGAAATCCTACACCTTATAATTCGGGGGAAAATTGTAGGAAAAAGGTCAGTGGGAAGGAGACGAACCTCGTGGTTAAAAAATCTGAGAGAATGGTTTAACATATCAACAGCCGAACTGTTTAGAGCCGCAGTCTCTAAAGACATGATAACCATGATGTTAGCCAACCTCCGAAACGGAGACGGCACTGAAGAAGAAGAAGGTGCTTTCCCTATTAGCGGGAGAACATGGAAAAATGAAAAATTGAATAGGCCATAACTCCGGCCCTGGTTGTCGGATTGAGCTCAAACTTGTACCAAAGTCCCTTTGATATGATGTATCACAAGTATGGGGTTCTCATTCTTTATCATAATCAAGGACTGCATGCAATATTTCAGCTTCCCAGGGTGAACAGTAAAAAAATAAAAAAGGGTGGCCTGGGACTTTATGAACGGACTGTATAATTGCTCACTGTTTTAAATAAATCATTGGGAAAATCTTACTGTTAAAATAGGTATATAATTATGTAGGTACCTAGTTAAATGTACAGAATCGAGGACACAGACTGTTGGTTCGCTCATACGGTGTGGGACGGCAAATGTCGATATGTAGGTTGGTACGACTGACAAGGTAGTCGACATATATGACGTAACAGAACTTTGCGGTAACTTAGCTTGGGTGTGTCACTGCTGCCACTTCCCAAGGCTGCCAACTGCTCAATGCCAGTCTCATCATGAATGATAGCTTCTATCTGATCATATAGAATTGTTAACACAAATAATCCAAACATGACAGCCTCAATGAGAAGTACAATGCTATGCAGTCTGTAATAGAATAAACCAAGAAATCATATAGAATTGTTAACACAAATAATCCAAACATGACAGCCTCTATGAGAAGTACAATGCTATGCAGTCTGTAATAGAATAAACCAAGAACTCATATAGAATTGTTCATAAAATATTTTTAAATGATAAAATTATGTACAAAAAAATGATCGCAGTGGGATTCGAACCCTCACCCCACCCGCTGGAAGAGCGTACTCACAACGTTATCTTAGAAATGAATCGGCTCAACATCAGGATTATGGGAATATATCGGACACCCATTATGGGAATATATCGGACACCCATTATGGGAATATATCGGACACCCAGTTTGGTTTCCGGAACGGATTCGGCACAAGGGAAGCACTGTTTGCATACAACGTGATGATGCAAAGATGTATGCATGAATGGATGTCAACCAAAACGTATATGCTTGCTTTATTGACTATAACAAGGCATTCGATAAAGTGAGACATGGCCAGCTAATAGAGATCTTAAAGCGAAAACAGATCGACTCACGAGATATAAGAATAATCGTCAACTTGTACTTCAACCAAAACGCATCAGTCCTCATTCAATCAGAGCTCACAGAACCAGTAGACATCAAGCGCGGGGTGAGACAAGGCTGTGTGCTTTCTCCCCTCCTCTTCAACATATATTCAGAAGAGATTTTCGCTGCAGCACTGGAAGATGTAGCTGGCGGAATATGTGTGAACGGCACCCCTATCAACAACCTCCGATACGCCGACGATACAGCGCTCCTTGCTGAAAACATTCAAAATCTTCAGAATATACTCAATAAAGTCATTACCACAAGCGAGGCATACGGACTCACCCTTAACACAAAAAAGACCAAGTTCATGTTGATTACCAAATCGCAAATAACCGAAGAATCCCTATACGCTAAAGGTGAGAAACTAGAGAAGGTAGAACGCTATAACTATCTCGGAACAAATGTAAACAGTTCAATGAAGCTGGCGGAATATGTGTGAACGGCACCCCTATCAACAACCTCCGATACGCCGACGTTACAGTGCTCCTTGCTGAAAACATCCAAGATCTCCAGAATATTCTCAACAAAGTCATTACCACAAGCGAGGCATACGGACTCACCCTGAACACAAAAAAGACCAAGTTCATGTTGATTACCAAATCGCAAACAACCGAAGAATCCCTATACGCTAAAGGTGAGAAACTAGAGAAGGTAGAACGCTATAACTATCTCGGAACAAATGTAAACAGTTCAATGGACAAAGGTGAAAAACTAGAGAAGGTAGAACGCTATAACTATCTCGGAACAAATGTAAACAGTTCAATGGACTACGGCCCCGCCGAGATCAAAATCCGCATTGAAAAAGCGCACGCATCCTTTATGAAGATGAAGAAACTCTTCACCAACCGCGACCTAAGTTTAGACCTGCGAATTCGGATGCTTAGATGCTTTACTTTCCCGCCGAGATCAAAATCCGAATCGAAAAAGCGCGCGCATCCTTTATGAAGATGAAGAAACTCTTCACCAACCGCGACCTGAGTTTAGACCTGCGAATTCGGATGCTTAGATGCTATATTTTCACGGTCCTCCTATACGGGGTAGAAGCTTGGACACTAAACAAATCCTGTGAGAGAAAACTAGAAGCCTTCGAAATGTGGACATATCGCAGAATCTTGAAAATATCTTGGACAGAGCGAGTGACCAACACAGAGGCACTGAGGAGAATAAAGAAAAATGTAGAAATCCTGGAAGAGGTAAAGAAAAGGAAATTACAATATCTTGGACACATTATGAGAGGAACGAAATACGAAATCCTACACCTTATAATTCGGGGGAAAATTGTAGGAAAAAGGTCAGTGGGAAGGAGACGAACCTCGTGGTTAAAAAATCTTAAATGGATGGGTGACTTAAACATTATATTGGGAATAAAGGGAGAACGGGCTCTAGTCTTGATTTTAAATCATTACATGAAAGTAAAATCAAAAAAATCAAATCAATAATAATAATAAACTGAATATATTAGGTACTGATTTTCTCTAATCACGATCGAATAACCTACGCGCTAAAAAATTCCCGGAGGGACGGGCCCAGCTTGTTTAAATAGAATCTTATATTTTTGAGACCAGAAGTAAAATCAGCATAAAAAAGTAAATTTATTTTGACCAAACTTTTTTTTTATTCTATTTGAATCTTTCGAGATAAACGAAAAAAACCGTTGACTTTATACGCCATCTTCCGGTTAGGTACGTGGCATTTGAAAATATTTTGATATGGAATCTTACAAATAATCAACATGAAAAGGTACGATGATCCATGAATTACGTCTTTCATTTCAAGCCTCTTTCTTGAACCGTTTAAAAAAAGGTAGAGGGAATATTTCTTTTTAGGAACAAATTTAATGTTAAAACACTGAAGGAGACTAATCTACATGGTTTGGTATTAAAAAATAATAATACTAATAAAATAAATGCACACTATTAATGTATAGGATTTTTTTTTTTTTTATCATCACAGTTCTGTACCTATCCTATTTTTTTATAATATAGTACTTGCTAAATAATATTATAGTAATAGTCCTAGAAACGAAGACTTTTTGACGGACAAAAATGACGTAACCTGGATTTTTTGCCCAAAAGGTCGGGGATGGTGTCCTGAATAAGGGGTCAAAAGTCCCAAAGGATATCTTTACGGCTAGCGGAACTAGTAGGGCGAGTGTCATTTTCGTGACTTTTCTTTTTTTTTTTTTTTTTTTGTAAATTGGTACAATGCTATGCAGTCTGTAATAGAATAAACCAAGAAATCATATAGAATTGTTAACACAAATAATCCAAACATGACAGCCTCTTTGAGAAGTACAATGCTGTGCAGTCTGTAATAGAATAAAATCCCCCCAAAAAATACCACTTCGTGGCATAAAAAAGACCCCGCCAAGTCGTTCCTCCCAAAATAAATCAAGTGCCATAAAAAATTAAATTCCCTACAAATTACAAAATGATTACTTCCATTTTGTCCTACAAGTTACCTTTGCGGCATAAGAAGGGCGTGATTCTCTACAAAAATTACTATAAGCACTTTCTCATAGGAGCAACCGTTTTCCCGGAAAATGCGTTCAATATACATGGTGTTCACTTTTCATTTTCCTATGCGTTTAACGGGAAAATGCATGTATAATCTGTTTAGAGGGAATTTAATTTTGAAGAAGTGATCGAAATAATTTCTTCATAGAACCAACGGTTTTCGAGATATTTGCAAATCATAATAATAAAAAGTCACGAAAAATGACACGCCCTTCTTGTTCCGCTAGCCGTAAAGTCTCGCTTTGAGACTTTTGACCCCTTATTCAGGACACCATCCCCGACCTTTTGGGCTAAATTTAAGATTCTCATCTTGAAAACTGGATACAGTAAACCACGTAGTGTTAAAGGGCCATAAATTAAAAGGAAAAAAATGTACTTACGTGATTCTACCTGCCTACTTATAGGTAATCGCAATTATTTATTTTCTTCATTAAGTTTGTCCCTCTGTGGCTTAGTGGTCGAATGAGGGTAAAGAAAGGTAGGTGGCACGCCGCCAATGCAGTGAAGCAAAAGTAATATTAGAGAAAGAGGAGTGCAATGGTCAAGAGTACAGACTCTCATGCTGGGTTCGAACCCCGGCCAGGGTGGAAATTTTCTAACCGAACTTTTCCGTTTTTGGATAGGCTTGGATGTGAAATCTCTTGAAGTAATGCGAAAGCTGTTTCAAAGAGAAATCTTAAAAGAAAAGTAAAAAGTTAGCCCCTTTTCTGATAGCTCTACCTGTCGAGCTGATTGAGGTGGGTGCTTTATTTTGATTCATCCTGTATGCAAAAGTGCCTCGTTTCTTTCCACTTTTAGAATTTTATTGTCCGAGTTGTCAACTTTGTTTGAGAACAAAATTCAGGCCAAAGGACCTTCCCTAATTCTGTTTTTGTCCAAATGTCATACACACATATACATAGGTGTAAATATAATTATGTACCTATTTATGAAAAGCATTACAGTATTTTTATCATTATTAATTTACCTACCTACTTTCTTTGATTTTTATAGACTCCCTGTTTTTTGGCATGTAGGGTGAATGTACCAGTAGTCGATCACTCGGTCATTTTTAGTTAATTTTAAGCTATAAACGTATATCCTATTCAATTTCTGATAACATTTTTTGAATATTCGTGTTGTTTTGATACTACTGTAAAAAAAGGCGCCAAATTCGAATTTTTCTATGCCCAACCTCGCGAAGCCCCCGGGAGCGCGCAGCGCGACCGTAAGCAAGGGAGCGCGAAGCGCGACCCCAAGCACAACCCCGCAAAGCCCCCGGGAGCGCGCAGCGCGACCGTAAACAAGGGAGCGCGAAGCGCGACCCCATGCACAACCCCGCGAAGCCCCGGGAGCGCGCAGCGCGACCGTAAACAAGGGAGCGCGAAGCGCGACCACATGCACAACCCCGCGAAGCCCCGGGAGCGCGCAGCGCGACCGTAAACAAGGGAGCGCGAAGCGCGACCACATGCACAACCCCGCGAAGCCCCGGGAGCAACAAAGTGTAGAATGGAGCAGTTGCAAATGGGTAAACATTATCAATAAATGGTCGATTCTTATGTAAGAAGTTGTGAAAAATCCAAATCCGCGGTCAAAACTCCGGAAAAATAACTGTAAAAGGGCGAAAATTCAATTTTTATTTTCCGTTCTAATGAAAGAGTTCAAAGATGTGTGACGTCAGACTTCAGGCAGTTGTCTTTTTCGTCCGCTAGGTAGCGCCAGTAATGCCAGTATGCAAGCACTCTTGCGGAGGAGCAGAAAGAAATGCGCAGAAACGTATGCGCACAAACACATTGCACAAACACATTAATGTGTTTGTGCCTGCCCGACATTGATTTTATATATTCCACTGCCATTGTTTTGAAGCTACCTAATGTAGTGGAGTTTCTGGCTGAGACAGGGAGTGCATTCTACTCTACAGTCTAGAAACCGTGACATGGAATGATTGTTCACCTGCGCTGCAGTTCGATGTAATGGCAATTTCAATATTTTGGTGGAGATAGACCTGGTGCTGTACTGATTTATGTCAGAGAGGAATTCAATGGACTCAAATATATAGTTTGGACACTGCAGATTAATTATTTTGAATAGGAAAAGAAGCATGTGCAGATTTCCTCTGGATTTCAAATCCATCCAGTTAAGATCATTATAGTAATGGGATACATGATCATATCTGGTGAGGTTGAAGACATATCGGACACATGCATTTTGTGCTACTTGAAGTGAGCGTTCAAGTTCAGCACTGATACCACCACAGTACACAACATCACAGTAGTCAAAGATTGGAAAAATCAGTGATTCAACCAACCTTTTCTTGAGTACAGTGGGGAAGACCTTCCTGAATTTACTCAATGTGTGAAGTGAGTAAAATACCTTTTTCCTTACATCTTTGACATAAGAACTCCAGGACAATGTGCTGTCAATTTTCATCCCTAGATTTTTCGCACATTGGGTGAAAGGTATTTGCTGGCCATCCAAGATCACAGGAGGCAGCTGGAGTGAGGCCATAGTGGAGACGAAGTTGTTCGTCCCCACTATAAGAACCTGCGTTTTAGATGGATTGGGCTTCAAAAACAGGCTCTTTGCCCACTCAGAAAAGTTATGGAGGTCTTCATTAAGAAGCCTAATTGCTTCAGCTATGTCTTCCGGTAGGCAGTGAATGTACACCTGTACATCATCTGCATATATATGGTATTTGCAGTGAACAAACACTCTCTGAATTGATGATATGTAAAGAGCAAACAACAAAGGCCCGGCCACTGACCCCTGAGGTACTCCAGATCTGATGGGTTTCCAGGCTGATGTCTTTCCATGAGAGAAAACACGTTGCTTTCTGTCACGTAAGTAAGAGCCTATCCAGGATAGCACGTTATTCGAGAAGTGCATTGTCTCTAGTGTTTTCAGGAGGACGTCAAAGTCTACGGAATCAAATGCTTTACTAAGATCAAGTAATACCAAAATAGTAATCTGCCTTGCGTCAAGTGCCCAACGAATGTCATTGGTCACTTTAACAAGAGCAGTGGCCGTACTATGATGACAACGAAAGCCGGACTGGAAAGGGTCAATAATATTGTGTTCTTCAATGAAAGCCCAAATTTGTCGAACAACAATCTTTTCCAGTCCTTTTGACAGAACAGGTAGCAAGGAAATAGGTCGGTAATCGACACAGGATGAAGGGCTTGCTACCTTGCAGATAACTGAGTATAGGTATCGATGTGTAGGTAGGTACATAACTATTACATTAGTTTTTGTTTTTTTTTTTACTTTCCTTATCCTATAGGAAGGAAAGTAATGTAATCGGGTCAAATTTTCGATGGTCAGTTTTTAATGAAAAAACACGGGCCTTATGTACGTCCTATGATGTTACTTCCTGAAAATCAAAAGAGATATTATCCTGGATTAGGTTAGTTTGAGTATCCAGCTCTGCCAAAGTTCTAGACTTTGTAGAGTTGCATGGAGAAGGGACTACTGAGACAAAATAGTCATTGAGATCATCCATGTCAACAGTAATAGGATTAAGCGACTTAACATTAATCTCTTGGAGGGTTTCAGCAGTCATTATATATAAGTTCTGTGGGTCAACTTGATAAGGAGAACCAAAAAGGCAGATATATTTTTTTTTATATTTTGCAGAACTTCAAAGAAGTTCTGCAAAATATATCTGCCTTTCTTTGAAGTTCTGCAAAATATATCTGCCTTTTTGGTTCTCCTTATCAAGCATAATTTAATTGGTATAAGAAAAAGAATTTTAATCGAATTGAGCATGACTACTTGTCACAAATGTCGTTCTCCGCTTAACTAAGCTAAATTTTATGACTTGAATTGGACTCGAATCACTAATCGCCAGATTCAAAGTCCACCGTGCTAACCACTACACCACTGAGAAGGGCTTTGGGATACCAGAATCAACAACATAAAATAATAAACATAAAAAAAACTTGTATCTTAAAACTTGTATCTTAAATGACCATTGGATATTCTCTATCATTTTTTTTTTTTTTTTTTTTTTTTTTTCCATTTTGGTTTTTATCCACCCTGATAACTGGCTGACGCACTTGTTCCATTTTGCACTTAGTGTTGAGGCTATTCTTTTCAGGAAGGATGTGAACTCAAGATGTAACGCACCATCAACCGAACAAATAAGTGGAGAAAAAGAGCCCCGAATATCTTCAACCGCCTTGTCATATTTAGTATGTTTCTCCTTGGCATGAGCTTTAGAAGTAGTTGTCCACTCTTGGGATTCGTAGGAAGGAGCGTCAGCGTTGATTACGCGATTATCAAAAAACGCAGCCTTTCCAGATTCCCAAATACCATTGACTTTGATATCAGTTATCAAAGCACCTCCATTAGGACCAGCTTCACGAACAACTGGTTCGATAGTCACACCATTATAGGCGAGGCCAGCTAATGCAGCACACTCATCACGCAAATAGTCATGACCAAACTTGACTAGACCACCTTTTTTGCAGTCCAAAGCGTGGTTGAGATTCATCTCTTGGCCACATCCATCGCAATTAGCGGGAAGGCCTTGCAATTCATTGCCATAACGCATTGCTAAAGCATCACGAAACTGTGTTGGGGACAAATCAAAGTGATCATTTGATATTGGTATCACTGTGAGCCATTGAGAGCAATTGTTACTGGTGATTCGTTCCAATTGTCTTTTCTTCTTTCGTGGTAATTGAGATATCAATCTTTTACTCAATTCTTCTTGTTGGATTCTCTATTCTTCTTGTAGCGTTCTTCTTCGCTTTGTACGCTTGTAATGCATCCTGCTGTCCAGTATGACGATAACGAATGTAGACTCGTAATATGCTCATAGTTAGGTATAGATAGCGTAATGCAGTCATAAAGCTCACCCAACTGATGTACATTGGGCGACTTATAGACAACCACTACAAGTAACCTAACACAGCGCAGCACCAGCTCCACAGCCAAGAACTCAACATTTCTGTTGTCATGAGACAACACACTGCTACTCATAACGACCTTGTGCTTCAAGTCGTTGCGCAGAAAAAGGTAAGTATGCTTAATTACAAATTATTGATATGACTAACACACTGACCAAGACACAAGCCTTGATTTTTGATCGGTTAAATTTTATTTCCGTGTCTAGTGGTGTGACAAAAACTAAAAGTTAGTGTTTTTTTAGCACTCACGGTCACTTTTTGAAAAAAGCAATTACACACGTGGATAAGGCAGATAAAACACTACGTTTCTATACAACACCAAAAAGTTTTTCAGCTATAAAACTTTAAATAGAAATAAATTTTATCGGAGCGATCTAAAACTCGTTTTACACTTGGAATCGGCGGCTCCATTTTTATTTTTTTTTTTTTTTTTTGAATTTTAATAGTATAGGTAATGTACATTCGGTAAACTTACATTCGTGTTTGCTTGATAGTTATCTCTCGGCTACATAGAGGACATTCTCTTAACCAAGAGATGGATACCAGGGCAATGGCATACACAGCTAAGATGGTCACATAGATTAGGAACTGAACAAAGTACCTCTGGTTCTTTTCTCCCACACAGTTATTTATCCTGTCAATTCAAATAATTGCAGATTAATTGTAATTATTAAATTTAGGTATATTAAACATTCATAAGGAAAAATTAAACCAAATGTTTCGCTTCGTTCGAGCTATCCGAGGCACCCGTAAGCCCGAACTTAGTATTCAAACAAATGACATACAATTGCCTTTCCAATAAACAAAACATCATGACCATGCTTCAAATAGCATGACTTTTATAGCATTTTAAAAAACAAACTCCCTATAGCTACTCATTTTCCTCAGTTCCTCACGAGACTGAGTGGGTCCCGCAACTGCCAGTCACGGAATTTGCATTATACAATTTATCTGACCCCGCCAAGGATCGAACCCGGGTCTCCCGAGTCCAGTGACCACCACACCGTGGAAGCTGACTGTTTTCCTAAAATTACTCAAATATGAAACTCTTTTTTACACGTTTCAAAATTGATCATGTGTGAAAGTTCTTTTTTTATGTTACCTAATGCTATAATCCCCAGAAAGTTGATCATTTGTAAAACCTCTTTTTGCGTGCTACGTAACTAATTTAACGCTAAGCGGGTTTGATACAGATTTTTTGCTGGGATCAATGAGGGAATTTCCCAAACTAGTTAGCTACGAGGTAGCGCGTGTGTCATCGTAATACTGATTGACAATTGACGTAATACTGATAGGTAGTCCATTCTCTTGATACATCTCTTACATATTCTACAATGATGAAATCATAGTTACCAAGGACAATGGTGGTCCATTCTCTTGATACATCTCTTACATATTCTACAATGATGTGCTCGGGGTGGTCTATATGTTTCACATCTTGTACAAACCGTCCAATCATCTTTGTTTTGTAACATTGCACTCAGCTCTGGAACATAAATTCCATAGACGATTGGACCTCGCACCAGAGTGTCCACAACGGAGATTGGAACCTCCTGCTTATTAAGATACACTTGGAAATTTCGCGGTAGATTGATATCAAAAATGTATACGAAACCATTGACTGTTGCAGTAAAAAATACTTAAAATCTTAAATCAATTTCTTCATTTTCTTTGATCAGTGCTCCGTTGAGACCACTTATATTCATTATCATTAGTATTTTTTCATGGGTCGGAACTAGGCTAGGGTCGAGGGTCAGGACTCCATTGTGGACGCCTACTAAGGTACTAAGTAGGGAGGCCAGGATTGGGCTAATTAAATTATTATTTTTTTTTTTTTTTTTTTTTTTTTTTTTTAAAGTTTGATAGAGAGAACTGTAACTGCTAAGGTCTTATCGTCTTGAAATTGAAAAGAGAAGAAAGACACGATAGGAGAAAGCCCATGAAAAACAGAAAATCCTCAATAACTTCACCCCTGTTTGAACGGATTAATTTAGAAACCTGAAATCTTGTATACGAACCTATATTTACCTCTAGTTTATCACAGGCTATGTAAAAGTTTAGGGTTTTTTTTCAGGGTCGACCCCAGGGGGGCCAACATTAGAATATTAAATGAAAACCAACTATTTGTGATCGGTCTCGCTGGAGGACGTAAAACTGGGACAAAACCAGCCCTGTCAAGCCACAGACAATAACACTGGCTCTTTTGAGGGTACCTGAATGGGACTATGGTCAAGTCCGTCTCAGGAAGTAGGGTACAACGACATAATTATGTACCTGAATATCCCTCATCAGACCCCTACGATTTAGGGGCCCTGAACTAGCTCTCTGGCCTCGATGACACCTCTTGGTATCCTCTTAATGGGATAGTAGATGAACTCACAGATTTTCTCTAGAATAAACCTGAGTGTGCAGACTCTTTAGAGGTGCTACAGGTGAATTTTAGAGAAACTGGGGAGGTTGAAATATACCAGTGAGGGTACTTCTAGGTTACATCAAGGCCTTGGGATAACAGACCTATCAAACCCCTCATCCCTCATTAGACCCCTTCAGTTCGGGGGCCCCAAGTAGCTCTCTGGCCTAGGCACCTCTTGGTATCCTCTTAATGGGATAGTAGATGAACTCACAGATTTTCTCTGGAATAAACCTGAGTGTGCAGACTCTTTAGAGGTGCTACAGGTGAATTTTAGAGAAACTGGGGAGGTTGAAATATACCAATGAGGGTACTTCTAGGTTCCATCAAGGCCAGGGTATAGCAGCTTGGGCAGGGGAAAAAATACTGGTCACCTAAACTTTGTTAACCTTTTCTTGGGTACAGTGGGGAAGACCTTCCTGAATTTACTCAATGTGTGAAGTGAGTAAAATACCTTCTTCCTTACATCTTTGACGTAAGGACCAGGACAATGTGCTGTCAATTTTCATCCCTAGATTTTTCGCACATTGGGTGAAAGACATTTGCTGGAAATCCAAGATCACAGGAGGCAGCTGGAGTGAGGCCATAGTGGAGACGAAATTGTTCGTCCCCACTATAAGAACTTGCGTTTTAGATGGATTGGGCTTCAAAAACAGGCTCTTTGCCCACTCAGAAAAGTTATGGAGGTCTTCATTAAGAAGCCTAATTGCTTCTTAACATTGCCCAATCCTACACCGTTAAGTTTTCTCCACGTGGATCTCGACCCACCGTGTAGAATTACACGTGCAAAGTTTTGTTGGGCTTTTCTAACCATGTAGTTTGTAGCGTTCTTCTTTTTTTTTCGTAATTAACTCAGTATTCACATACTTTAGTATTTTTTTTTTTTTTTTTTTTTTTTTTTTTTCTATTTGTGATACATAATATCAAAGGTCTTTTAAAGAACTTAGTACTTTGGTAAAAGTTTGAGCTCGATCTAACAACCAGGTCTGAAATTATGGGAAATTCATATTGATTGGTGATTTGTGCTTCAAATAGGTCCCACTAATGATTCATATTGAAAATAGATCCAAAAATTAAATTTAAACTTTCGGCCCTGATGACCTCTAAGGCTAAAATTTGATGTATGAAAATTTTATTTTTGGAACCGAATTTCAATGTGAATCATTAGTGGGACCTATTTGAAGCACAAATCACCTATTGATATGAATTTCCCACTTATATTGCTTCCCCTATTGGCAGAAGAACATGGAAAAATGGAAAATTTGAATAGCCATAACTCCGGCCCTGATTGATGGATCGAGCGCAAACTTGTACCAGATTACTACATTATTTAAGCCCTTTGATATGATGTATAACACATAGAGGGTTCTCAATTAAGATTTTAATGTTGGCCTCCCTGGGTAGACCCTGAAAAAATCCCTGAATTTTTACATAGCCTATAAAAAATAGAAGTAAATAAGTCTCGTATACAAATTTTTAGGTTCCTTGATTCACCCATTCAAGATGGGGGGGGACCCCCAAGCATTGTACAGTCATTCAAGGAACACCCTATATTCAAATATCACGAAAACTCTTCTTCTTCGCCTTTTCCCATGTTCAGATGGGGTCGCCGTTTGTCGTCGGCCTATCAATCAGCTTTAGAGTGATCACTTTGAGGCCAACTGGTTTTGGCTAAACAAAATTTTCCAAGTGGGATGCCCTTCACACTCAACCTTCGCTATTGATATGGCGTGAGGAAATTTGGGCTAGTCTTCTCCCTGTTTATAGTCCCTCAGCCAGACTTCAAATATCGCGAAAACTACTGAAAATTTATTTGTGTTTTCACTGACTATCCAAACTTTTTGGGGAACATTTAATGAGGTCACTCTGGAATTTTACAGGTGTCCCCTTCAAGGTCAACTTTGATTTTTTAAATTGAACCTTATATTTCTGAGGTCAGAAATGAAATAAGTATAAAGAAGTAAGTTGACCTTGAAGGGGACACCTGACAAAATTCCAGAGGTCACCATTAAATGTCCCCCAAAAAAATTAGGGCAATCAGTGAAAACTTTCCATATCTTCATTTGTTTTTTTTTTTTTTTTTTTTTTTTTTGTTTTTATTTTGAGATTTAAGTTCCATTTATTTTTGGACACCTTGTAGATTTGTATAATTTTTACCTCCAGTATGAATATCTGAAAAGTCCACCCTGGTTTTAGGTAATGGTACAGCACCTGGGTCTGATAGCATTGCTTTAAAGTGAGCATAGGAGAGCAGAAATACCAGAGTATTAAATATCAACACATGGAATGGTCCCCACAGACTGAAACAGAGCAATTAAATAGATGTCACAAGATAAACTTGATGGATAAAAATGACTAGGTATATGTATATAACGCAATCGTTGGCAACTGGCAAAGTGTGGACAACTGGCAAAGTGTGCTTATGTTTACTTGTTAGCACACTCTTGCGGACTATTTAGTCGTAAGCTCCTTTTTGCATTTTTTTATGACACAAATAAAGTGAATAGAAAAACCAAATAAAACAAATAAAATATTTTTTTTTTTATTTGTGAAAAAAATAAGAGCTCGTAGGTTGGGTGGAAGTGTTACAAACTCTGACACACGTCAATAAAATGTCTTTAGGTGTATTATAAGCTGGCTATAAGGAAGATTGTGATTTTTCATAAGTATGGAAGAAATGGGGGGAAAAAATAGTCAAAATATTTCCGAGTGCTACTGTACCTGTCAGACATGGTCTGTACTATTGTCCACTACACAGTGGTTTCACATACGTACCTGTCAGACACGGTCTGTACTATTGTCCACTATGCAGTGGCAGTGGTTTCACATACGTACCTGTCAGACATGGTCTGTAATATTGTCCACTACACAGTGGTTTCACATACGTACATGTCAGACATGGTCTGTAATATTGTCCACTACACAGTGGTTTCACATACGTACATGTCAGACATGGTCTGTAATATTGTCCACTACACAGTGGTTTCACATACGTACATGTCAGACATGGTCTGTAATATTGTCCACTACACAGTGGTTTCACATACGTACATGTCAGACATGGTCTGTAATATTGTCCACTACACAGTGGTTTCACATACGTACATGTCAGACATGGTCTGTAATATTGTCCACTACACAGTGGTTTCACATACGTACATGTCAGACATGGTCTGTAATATTGTCCACTACACAGTGGTTTCACATACGTACATGTCAGACATGGTCTGTAATATTGTCCACTACACAGTGGTTTCACATACGTACATGTCAGACATGGTCTGTAATATTGTCCACTACACAGTGGTTTCACATACGTACATGTCAGACATGGTCTGTAATATTGTCCACTACACAGTGGTTTCACATACGTACATGTCAGACATGGTCTGTAATATTGTCCACTACACAGTGGTTTCACATACGTACATGTCAGACATGGTCTGTAATATTGTCCACTACACAGTGGTTTCACATACGTACATGTCAGACATGGTCTGTAATATTGTCCACTACACAGTGGTTTCACATACGTACATGTCAGACATGGTCTGTAATATTGTCCACTACACAGTGGTTTCACATACGTACATGTCAGACATGGTCTGTAATATTGTCCACTACACAGTGGTTTCACATACGTACATGTCAGACATGGTCTGTAATATTGTCCACTACACAGTGGTTTCACATACGTACATGTCAGACATGGTCTGTAATATTGTCCACTACACAGTGGTTTCACATACGTACATGTCAGACATGGTCTGTAATATTGTCCACTACACAGTGGTTTCACATACGTACATGTCAGACATGGTCTGTAATATTGTCCACTACACAGTGGTTTCACATACGTACATGTCAGACATGGTCTGTAATATTGTCCACTACACAGTGGTTTCACATACGTACATGTCAGACATGGTCTGTAATATTGTCCACTACACAGTGGTTTCACATACGTACATGTCAGACATGGTCTGTAATATTGTCCACTACACAGTGGTTTCACATACGTACATGTCAGACATGGTCTGTAATATTGTCCACTACACAGTGGTTTCACATACGTACATGTCAGACATGGTCTGTAATATTGTCCACTACACAGTGGTTTCACATACGTACATGTCAGACATGGTCTGTAATATTGTCCACTACACAGTGGTTTCACATACGTACATGTCAGACATGGTCTGTAATATTGTCCACTACACAGTGGTTTCACATACGTACATGTCAGACATGGTCTGTAATATTGTCCACTACACAGTGGTTTCACATACGTACATGTCAGACATGGTCTGTAATATTGTCCACTACACAGTGGTTTCACATACGTACATGTCAGACATGGTCTGTAATATTGTCCACTACACAGTGGTTTCACATACGTACATGTCAGACATGGTCTGTAATATTGTCCACTACACAGTGGTTTCACATACGTACATGTCAGACATGGTCTGTAATATTGTCCACTACACAGTGGTTTCACATACGTACATGTCAGACATGGTCTGTAATATTGTCCACTACACAGTGGTTTCACATACGTACATGTCAGACATGGTCTGTAATATTGTCCACTACACAGTGGTTTCACATACGTACATGTCAGACATGGTCTGTAATATTGTCCACTACACAGTGGTTTCACATACGTACCTGTCAGACATGGTCTGTACTACTACCCATCTGATCACAACATAGTCAGCATAAACTACTGCAGCATATGTGAAGATTATACAGATGAATCCACAAGGATCTTTCACAAACACCATCATTATTATAGTAATCTTTTATGAAATGAGTACATTAAGTACATTCTTGATAACATTTGGTGTAGCTAGTAGCTAGGCATAAGACGCATGCAAATGCAAATCAATCAAATCATGTCCCAGACCACTACAGTAACATAATAAACTGAATAACTGATAAGTTTATAAGTTAAGTTTCTTACTGTGGAACTGTAAACTGTAGTAAAAAACTGAATTACGAATTACTGAAACTGAAACTGAACCGAACTCGAACAGAACCATGAAGTCATGAACCATGAACCACACAGAACCAGAAGTACCAGAACCATCAACCACAACCACCACCACCACCACCAGCCAGCCAGCCAGCCGCCGGCAGTCCGGCACCGGGCACCGGCAAGATTAAAACGCGTAGAAAGGTAAAGGTAAGTGTGAAAGTGAAATAAAATTGTGAACCTCACCCAAGGAAACGCAACTGCTCTATTGTACGGTAATTCCAACAAAATCGTGCGGTAACGGGTGATCCCATAAAATCTGGCAGCACTGGTTTTTGTATCTCTCCCTCTCTCTCTCTCTCTCTAGCATTTAGCCAATGTTGCCACTCAGGGTATTCTTACCTTATTTTAGGGTAATTTTGGGCCTTTTTTTCTACTTTTAAAAAAAAAAAAAAAAAAAAAAAACAGAACTCCATGAAAAGAAAAAGTAAAAATTGCCCGCTACACTCTAGTTAATTTGGCCCATTTAATGTTCAGCTGCAATTAAGAAAATAGTTTTTGAAAAATTTTGCCTGCAGCGCTTGAGATTTGAAGTTCGATCGGATTCCATTTATTTTTGAAAGTTTGTGGAAATGGGGACCAAAAGTTCAGAAAAAAATCGCTTGCGGCATTATAATTTATGACGTTTAAAAACATTCTGAAACCATTTAGCAAAGGCCGTAAGATTAACACCCCCGCTTACACGCATAAAAAACTTCAGGATCACACGTGCACGAGTATTTCTCCGCACATTTTTTCATGCTAAATTTTGGACGATTGAACAAATATCCCAATCCCAAGTTCAATTTTCGTTTTGTAGTACTAATATGTGACCGGTGTCCTCGCCCGAGGACACAGTATTTCTTTTTTCACACTAAATAATCAACTGATATAAAATCATCATAACTATTTTTTATCATGAAGAGGGGGCAGCACTGATGTTGAAATCTTTAGGGCCGGTTTCTGACAAGACGAAACTCGAGAGTTTGAGCTCACTAACCGCGGAGTTTGCAAAAAGTGCGTTTCTAACAATATACTTCTTCGAAATTCCGCAATTTTAGCGCTAGTGTCGTTGTTGATTTTGAACCACGCGTTTGTTCCTCGGTTAAGACCTAAACCGAGGAGTTTCATTTCCATTTGTTTACATTTTGAGTTTTGATTGTCGTGATTTTTTTTTTTTTTTTTTTTACTTTCTATTACCCTTATTTTTTTATTATTATTTTTTTAAACATTATTCTTACCTTTTATATTATTATTGGATAGGTACTTGTGTTTTATTCACCGACTCGAGTTTCGCCTAGTTTTTAGGCTTCTTCTGGGCAACTGACTATTGAGTTGTTATTGTTGTTGCTGATATTTATTTTTTATTATTATTAATATTTTATTTTATTTTTTTTATTGCATTTGTGTTCTTTTCATATGAACTCACTAGTATCAGTATCTACTCACTTCTCACTCGTTGCTTTTATGTATAGTTTTATCGATAGAGGAAGTCCACCTTACATAATTAGGGTAAACGATTTTTTTTTCATAGGATCGTTAGGTATGATGATGGGCGAAGTATAACAACCAAATTTGAGGTGATAGTAAGAAAACTAATTTGAGACCTCGAAATCTGATGGGAGAACTCATTGGTGGCTGAAAAATTGCCGGAATAATAACGGACGAAAATAATAAAACACCCTCGGTTACGGCGGGAATCGAACCCAGCCTACTGCGTGCATAGCCTAGTGAGATAAAAGCTTACGAAGCTACACAGTGGTTATAAAACACAACAGATCTTGCGATGTGCCATAAACGAAAAATCTTGTAAACTAACGATCCACTTTCCCCACCATACCTAACGATCCTAATGAAAAAAAAAAAAATAATATAATAATAATAATCGGTAAGCCTAATGTACAACCTCCTCTACTATTATATTAATAATTAGTGGATAAATGAAAAAAATAATAAAAAATCTCGGGCCCCGCAGGGAATCGAA